>NW_007732916.1:72297-75681 GCF_000696425.1 Galeopterus variegatus | reverse complement strand
GAAGAAAAGATGATGCTGAGGGACAGCCAAAATCCCAGTCGGCAAAAGGCTGGAAGGACAAGCCATGCATATCAGAAGAATTTTCAGCAAGGGCTGAAACTCAGCAGGGTTAGTCAGCTACCCTGGAGTTAATGAGAACATCCCCTCTGCATTTCTCCTAGAACTGAAAATGAGCTCACTGTACTGTTAGTTCTATCACTTATTTCATTTTGTCCTTCATCCCACTCCTAGCTAGACTGTATGCTCAGAGAACTGGGAATATGTCTGCTTCTTTCATTATGTATCAGGTGCCTAGTGGAGTGCTGGCATTTAATAAATAAAAGTTAAATTTAAATTGAGCTGAGTTTGCTGTAATAAGTCAATCAGGCAAGAATGAACAAAAGAATTAACCATAGACCTTTATTATTTAATAATGTTTCAGAAATATTAAAGTTCCTTTCATAATATAAGAATTTATGGCTGAACTCTGAAGTTGAAAACTTACTGAACGTATCACTAATTTCTTAAAATCCTAAGTTTGGAAAAAACTATTGCCTTAAAACGAGAGTCCTCTTACTCACCAGTATGATCCACAGAAAAAGTACTGAATGGTTTTTGTCATCCAATTTTAATGAACCCAAACTCTTAGCACTGTACTGCAGGGAGAAGGAACACTGAAATCATGCCTGATTATCACCATTTACATAGTGCCTCACCAGAGGCCCACAGGAAAGGGACTGCTTACTCTAAAGCCCTTAGAAAATGAGAAACAACCCAAGCAGCCAATAAGTCTGGAGTTCTACTTCCAGCTCTACCCTTTGGACACACTCAAGAATTTTTCTTACTGAATTTATCATTCATAACCACTTATCAAATCTCCAATACTGACTTTGTGAAGTCTCTCCCCACACCTGTCACTTAGGACTTTGTCTCTTCTTGTCTTTGCTGACGGGGGCAGACTAACGGGAGAGTGGTGGACAATAAATGGGGACCTGTTTCTGAAAGGGGGATGTTTTAAAGGTATTTTATTTTTTGATATCATTAATGACTGAAAAAGCAAGAATTAAAGCAGAAAGCAAAACAAAAACAAACAAAAAACCCCCAAAACTTGTAACTTAAACTTTTCAGGAAAAAAATGCTATAAATATTAAAAGACTTAAAGAGAACATTTACTTTTAATAATCAGCCCTTATATACCTAACAATTACTTTATTTTATTTATTTATTTATTTTGTCTTTTTCGTGACCGGTAAGGGGATCACAACCCTTGGTGTGGTGTTGCCCGCACTGTGCTCAGCCAGTGAGCGCACAGGCCATTCCTATATAGGATCCGAACCCGTGGTGCGAGGGACGCTGCGCTCCCAGTGCTGCAACCTCCCGAGCTAACCATTACTTTAAACAGAGATATTTTAAACAGAGAATCTCCCCAATGCCTTTCTGGTGCTTTAAAATCATCTGTCAAATAATGAGACATAGAGATCTCCTTTCTGGAGTATGCAGTTTTTATAAACTGCATCAGACCCACAGCAGGTTTCTTTTAGAGAATTTCACCAAAACTAAAGAGAAGTTCAAAGATAAAATTGCAGAAGTTCAGAGAAAGAAGATAGAAGAACTGTGCAGTCACAGAATGATAACCTGCAAACTGTCCTTAGTCCTATGCACCTGAATCAAATCCACACCCAAGGGCTGGGAGGACCATGTCAGAGGTTAGCCGTATGACAGCAGAGCTGGGTCCTATCTCCCCTGCAGGGGTCCAAACTGTAACTCGCGCTCCAGCTGCTCTGCAGTCAGGGTGCCCTGGATGGCTTCACAGCCTGGGTTGAACACAGAGTAGGCGCTCTTCTCTCCCTCCTTCTTCTCTTCAGGGCCTCGTGTCCCAACATACATCCAGTAGAACAAGGACAGGACAAAATAAGCCAGGCCAAATTCCAGTTCCACAAACAGTCCCAGTAGGACCAACCAGAGAAGAACCTTCAAGAAGGTGATATTGGTCAGGAAAGACTGGTCCCAGTGCGATGGTGGAGGAATGGCCATTTTCTGAGGTGGCTGTGATGTGCTGCTCCCAGGCTGAGCCGCTTCCTAGGATACAAATGCAAACAAAAGAAAGAATAAAGGGTAATGGATCTGAGAGGATCAAAACTAATCTGAAAAGCCAGCTCTCATTGCTCTAGGAAGACTGCGGCTCACTGATTTCTTTTCTTGCCCTACTCTCTGAAACAATCACTTACAAAGAGCTTATATGCCCTGCTCCAACTGAATCAAAACTGATCAGCACTTAGTGAGATGTGTCCCAATAAAAGCATTACAGCATTCAGATGGATTCCCATTCATGTCATGGGAGTCATTTCTTCAGATCAGTCTGCTGTGACAAGAGCTAATATGTACTCCATACAGAAACTCCCCAGTAAATGAGAATATAACAGCCACAACGTATGTGTCCCTCGTCAGAGTCAACATACGTTTGTTGATGTGATCAGATAAGCTAAAACGTTCCGAGTGACATGATTCTAATATGGATAGTATACCACGAACAGGAAACAAAAATCCCTTTCACATATTAAAAAAATCACTGTTGTAGCCATCATTGGGCCCTCTTACCTTCCCATCTCCTGTGACTGTCCTACCCAGGTCCTCGTCGCTCACCCCAAAGCCCATGCAGTATCTCCTAACTAGACTCCCTGCCTCTTATTTCTTCCCTCCCCAAACCATCTTATGTACAACTGCTAAATGAATTTTCTAAAACACCCATCACCCTCCTGCCTACAAACCTTCAAAAAGTTTCCATTGCCTAGAGATTAAAATCCAAACTCCTTGGGGTGGAATTCAAGGCTCTCCATTTATTCAACAGATAGAAATGCCAGAACACAGGCTCCTGTGCTGGATGTTAATGGGAGACACAGGTATTTAGGCAGCTTTACAAAGTTTCATCTCCAGTCTGCTATTTTCCAAACTTTTTTGAGCATGATCCACAATAAGAAATTTTATATTGTTACCCAGCATACACATATGCAACAGAAACAAAAGTTTCACAAGTCAACACTTTCTCTCTCTGAGAAACTCTCTCACATTTCTTATTCTATTTTACTTAAAAAAAAAATTTTTTTTAATGGGGGACAAGATCCTCTTATATTGATTTCACCATCTGTTAATGGGTTATAACTTGCAGTTTGAAAAACGATGGTCTAAAAAATCTGTACAGCAAAATCCACGATCTATTGCTTCATAAGTGATCCCTCTACTCCAGCTCAACTGGCCTCATTACCCAAAGGCATTTCCCATCTCCATCTGCGGCCTCAAATTGCCTCCTTCTCCTCTCCATCCCTCACTTCCCCTTCCCCTTCAGGGCAAGCACCATTCCTGACCTGAGTAGGCCCACACCTCCTCAGCCATCAAGGAGGGCCCCCT
>NW_007732916.1:69964-71687 GCF_000696425.1 Galeopterus variegatus | reverse complement strand
GCAAGCACCATTCCTGACCTGAGTAGGCCCACACCTCCTCAGCCATCAAGGAGGGCCCCCTCGGCCTCCTAGAGCACCAAACTACTCAGCACCTTAGTGGCTCTCTTTTAATATAGGTTACATGTGTTCTAGATTGTTTATAAGTACCACAAGGCCACAGACTGTCATTGTATCTTTTGGTGTCTCCAGAGCCAAACACAGCATCCCACACATAGGTTCCCAGTACATAGCAGAACTGAAGTTCATCACTTCAGTNAATTGTTAGTAGCTAATGTAGGAGTCCCAGTAAGAGAGGACCAGACACTGATTAGGGTGGTAACAGAAGTCAGAGAGAAATGATGGGCTGATGGACACAGAATACATTTTGAATGTATACGAATTGAAATTCACAATAAACTGAATTTATTTTATTATGCAGGGAGTATAAAAAGAATAATGCTCTTATGTCACCATTTACTGAGTGCCTTCAAAATGCCTGATCTCCTGTAATCCAGGAGGCAGGCATTATTATTTCCAATTTACTGATAAGGAAACACTGAGAGGTTAAGTAATTTCCCTAACACAGCTAGTGATAGGCAGAGGTGAAGTTGGTCTAGGATGGTCTCTCTCCAAAACCCTTTTTATTTAAGTAGAGGCATTTACGGGGGATGGTAGGGGGGAGGGTTAGAGAGGCAGAGAGAGATGAGGTTGGTAAACAAACTGGCAAAGGGAACAAATAAGGGAGATGAGGGATAGAAATTCCTCTGCCTTATTTGGTTTTGTTCTAGTATTGGGTTGCCTTCTGCTGTAAAAGTTGTGTGCAGAAGTGTTTGTGGTCATCACATCACATACAGGCACAGCTGAGGGAAGGCATTTCTACTCCTCAAATACCAAGCTGCTTCCCACCCTAGGACCTTTACACTGGTGGCTGCTTCTGAGAGGAATGTCTCTTTCCCCTAACATCACCTGACTCCCTCTTATAAAAACTTCAGCAAAAATGACACCACATGTGCCCTTGGCCTTGTCACCCGGTTTCTGCAAGGGTGGCTCCTTGTTAAATGTCACCTGCTCGGTGAGGCCCTCCAATTTGAAACAGCACTCTGCTCCCCTCACCCTCAAGTCACTATCGCAGTGCCCTGGACTCTGCTTTTCCTTTTGTAGCATTTATCACCTTGTCATTTTGTTTACTGTCCTTCTTCCCCTGCCACATTATCACCTTGTCGTTTTGTTTACTGTCCTCCTTCCCCTGCCACCCCAAGTTCAAATACAAGTTCTATGACAGCAGGACAAACATTTTTGTCCTAATCTGGTAGAAGCTCATCACAGAATTAAGTATTTTATTTGGGGAGACTACCTTTCCCCAAGCAGATTTTGGGGTGGGGTGGGAGGAGGAGGACGTGGATACTTCCTATATATAACAACGACTACTAAAAAGAATCAATTACAAATAGATGGCTAAAGAAAACACTAACAGGCCACAGTGCGCCATCAAAATTATTAGGTAGAGAAGAATTGTAAATTAGAAAAAAATATTTTAATGAGAATTTTCAAACCAGAGCAAACCCAGAAATGGTAACAGTCAATGAAACAAGCTTAAGGCAGAGTCCCTTATAAAAAACAGAGCAATTAATAAGAACCAACTGGAGGTCCAGCATTTCCTATCCTTTTGTCAGGCCATCAGCGGGGATTTTAATACTGTAATGGAAGCTTTCTCAGAGTTCAGCTTCCCTGGGTCCAACTCAGT
>NW_007732916.1:52693-68742 GCF_000696425.1 Galeopterus variegatus | reverse complement strand
GTTTCTAAGTTTTGTATTCAAACCCCATTTCTAAAGAACAGGCTATCTGGGCTACTGCTGCATGTGCCCCAGGTGCGAATCAAATGAAGCCTTAATTACTGCCACTTTTCATCAGTATCCAATTAGACCTTTTACCCTCCATTAGCAGAGGGCTGTGGCTCAACTTGGCTGTGGAAAAGTTTCCCAAAGTCACAGAGAGTCACAACGATAACTCAACTCGCAGTGAACAATTCAAGGGCAGAGGTGCTTTCTCTCAGGACTCAAGACCATCGCTTCCTGCCTGGGATCAAGAGCTGCGTGGGTCGCGGGCTGGAAAGAAATCGTCAAAGTCACCATATCAGTGCTGACGCAGGTGACAGGAGACTCGCGCTCCAGCCCCAAGGCAGGAGGGAAGCGCCCGCGACCCCGCCCCAGACAGCCAAGGCCACCCCGGGAGCGCGCGGAGGGGNCTTACGAATGCAGCTGTATAACCACCGCCGAGATAAAGATTTCTAGTACCCTGGGAGCTCTCGTCCTCTTTCCCAATCAGTACCACCTCCAAAGGACACAATTCAGGTTAGGGACCGATTTATAGATCTTTAAAGCTCAAAGTAGTTAAACCCCACTCACAGACCCGACTAGTTGTTGGACCGTGCTGAGATTGAGTCAAGAAACTAGACAAACTAGAGTCGAGTCTTTCATTCATTTAACATGTTTATTGAGGGCCTGCTACATGTTGAGTATCGTAGCAGGCACTAGGGATGCCAGAGTGAAGGAAGCAGACCTGTTTTCTTAGAGCTTACATTACAAATGGAAAGACAGACAATAAATACATCACTACATATTTAATGTAATGTCACGTACTGATTAGTGCTATGAAGAAAAGTAACACAAAGTAAGGAATGGGAGTGGTGGAGCTATTTAGAGCCAATGACCAGGGAAGACGCATCTGAAGAGTTGCTATTTGAGCAGAGACCTAAATAAAATAAGTGAGGCATGTAGATATCTGGAGAAGGTTTCAGTCAGAGAAAACAGCAAGTGCAAAGGTCCTGAGCCTTCAAGTAGTATGCTTGACCTGCTCACAGAACATCAGGGAGGCCAGTATGACTAGAACAAGAGGAGGGAGGAAGAGGTGACAGAAAATAAAGAAGCCAAGGGCCAGATCATGTGAAGCCCTGTAGGCCATGGTTTAGACTTTGTCGTGTATTCTAAGTGCAGTGGGAAGCTATGGGAGGATATCGAGCTGTTATTTCTTGCCCACATCTAGCTGGTATACAGAATTAAGACATGGGATTTGCAGGCTGTTGCAATCAGGGTCCCTGGTGGGGAATGTGGCACCTTCAAAAGGGTCAAGTAAGGAGAGTTTAGTGAGGGAGTTTGTTACACGGGTGTGGCGGGACTAAGGGAGCCAGCAAGGGGATGGTTCACAGGAAATGTTACCAGCCTCTAGGCCTAAAGCAGCAGGAGGACTGAGTGGTTATCAGAACACAGTGACACCTGTAGCTATAGGCGAAGCCTGGAGACAAGGGAGCCCTTAAGGGAGCATAGAACGGGTGGAGAATGAGGGAAAGGAGATCAGAAGAGGCAAACAAAATATCCAGCCAAGTGCTAATGTCGTTTCTGCTCTGTTTTGCTTTGGTAACCTTATTTTGCCTTTGCTTTGTTTTCTTTTTTATTATGAATTTATTTTGTCTAGTGCTTTGTAAACCTCTTTAAATCCTTTTTGGAAGGTTGAAAGAATGGAAAAAAGGAAAGATGAAAGGGTGATCATGAAGAATGGCTCCTGCCAAATCAACTTCATTTCCTCTTTGGATAGGATTATGAGACTAGTAAATAAGAAGGTTCCTAAAAATGTACTTAATGTGTGAATTTAATTAATTATTTTATTACAAAAAACTTTATACACACAAAATTATGTACATATATATTATTATAAATATTATATATATTATATATTTTATATACTATGCATATATTATAATAATGTGTGCATATATAATATATAATGTGTATGTGCATATATGAGGGTAATTCAAAAAGCTGGTGGAAAAGATAATACAGATCTTTCCATGAACTTTTTGAAGTACCCTCATATATTGTATTTGTAAGTTACAAATAATAAAATACCCACATGCCCCGTGGCCCTGTGATACATTGAGTCATAGGCCCCAATTCTATACTCTTCCTTGTAACCATGCCATAAAAGGCAGGGTATACTTCCCTGTTCCTTGACTTTAAACACAGCCATGCAAGTTGCTTTGGTCAAATGGGATGATGGGCAGAAATTATGCAAGCAGGGGCTTGAAGTGCACCCTCTTAATACTCTGCATTGCTATGAGCTGAACTTGCCAACAGTTAGCCAGCTGGTCCAAGAATAATGAGAGACACCTGGATGGTGGTCACTCAGCTGACTCAGAGGTCTGCAGTTTAAAGCTGAGTTGCACAACTGAGCCCAGCCTAAAATAGCTGACCCCCAGTTTGCTCCAAGATGTATGAAAGATAAATGCTTATTTTATATCATTGAACTTCTGTGGTTGTTTGTTACAGTCAAAGCTAACAAATATATACCCACTATTCAAGAAAAAGAACATTTCTTTCAAAGCCCCCTGTGTTCCTCTGTTTCCATTTCTGACTCCTTCCCATTTCAATCTGTTAATTGGTGAATTACATTAATAGAGTTTCTGTTAATCCATCCTCCATTCCTGGAATAAACAAAACTCAATCTCTTTAAAAAATATGAAATTCAAAGCTCTATTCAGTTTGATAATTTTTTAGGAATTTTGCATCTATGTTCATTAACAAGATTTTCCCATAATTTTATTTCCATGTACTTCCCTCAAAAGGTTTGGGTTTTAGGATTATAGCTTTATGAAATAAATTGAAGCATGCCTCCCCCCCCATTTTTTAGAACAGTTTGAATAAATAGGAATTAGCTGCTTTTTGAATGTTTGATAGGACTTAGTAATAAAACCATCTGGACCTGGTGTTTTCTTGGGTCAGATAAATAAATGTAAGGTACAATTAAGTCGATTCATAGCTGGTCAACTCAACCTTACCCCAAAGGTGTTAAAAAATGGATCAACATCAGTATGTCCTATCTGATATTTTTAGAGTGTGTTGATGAAAATATAAAAGGCAATTTATGATATATTCAGGTGGCAAAAATTTGGTAGAAAAGATCTATAATTGTGTCTATGGTAAAAAAATAAACAAATGAACTTGATTCCATTTACTATAATTAAAGCATTGTGGAGATGCTCAGAGGGCACTCTCCCTCCTTCTAGATTTGCATTCATAATTTGTGTATCTTTGTTTTGTTTCTTAATCACTAGCTTGAGAACAATTTTTTTCCAATAGGACTTGGAGCTTTTCCCTGACCACAGACTGGGTAGGAGGAGGGGTATATGGTCGATGTTTTAGCTGCTACAATGAATCCCATTGTCATAGTGAGAAAGGATCTTATGGTCTCTTCAATCCTATCTCTGCAGGTTCCATGTGTCAAGTTCTGAACATTGTGCTTAATGTGACGAATCATAGAATGTCCAGGGGAAGTGGCCAGGATAATTATGTCTCTAGAGCGGCATTTCTCAGCCTCAGCACTTTTTAAAAAAATTTAAAAAAAATTAAAAAAAAATTTTTTATTTTTTTTCCTTTTTGTCTTTTTTACTGACCGGTGACGGGATCACAACCCTCGGTGTCGCGCCCGTACTGGGGACCGGCAACAGGATCGCAACCCTCGGTGTTGTGCCCGCATCACGCTCAGCCAGTGAGCGGGAACCGGTCTCTACATGGGATCCGAACCCTCGGCGGGAGCGCCACCGCAGTCCCAAGCGCCGCACTNCGCCCGCAGGGCCCCTCCCCCGCTTTGCCCCGCGGCGACCGCCGTGCGCATGCGTGGCGCTGGCTGTCTGATGCGCGTGCGCGCTGAGGAGGCGGGGACCAGGCGGCCGGGCGTCCTGTGGCTTTGTGACGTGCGGTGGGACGTTGTACCTGGAATAGTCCAGTCTTCAAACGCACGTGGACGCAGTGTCCACCTCCTCAAGCTAAATGGTTAAGAACCATAAGGTCGTCCCATTGTTCCTCTCTCTTGCCCCGGGCTCCTCTGAGGGAAGCTCTGCCTTCGCCATCTCCCGACAGGACTCTGTCCCCACCTCTAGCATCCTGCGGCCGTTGAGCGCCACTGGGCACCGGTGATGAGCACCGCATTGAGAAGGCCCGTGATCTCTGGGAGGTTCTGGTGTTAGAAAGAAGACGGGATACGTCCTACCCTTTTCCTCTTATCAGGGTATGCCCGTCTTAGTCCTTGAGGGTGACTTTCTCCCTGCTCACAGAGCAGGCTGTGCAGACCTCTGTCATTGCTCTTGCCACGCCGGACCTTACATGTTGATGTGTCTAGTTAGGTCAGAGACTTTAAAAACAACAACAAAAACTTTTATTGGGGTGCAGCTTATACACAAATCTTAAATGTACGGCTTCAGTAGATTTGTTATTACGAATGCAGCTGTATAACCACCGCCGAGATAAAGATTTCTAGTACCCTGGGAGCTCTCTTGTCCTCTTTCCCAATCAGTACCACCTCCAAAGGACACAATTCAGGTTAGGGACCGATTTATAGATCTTTAAAGCTCAAAGTAGTTAAATCCCACTCATAGACCCGACTAGTTGTTGGACCGTGCTGAGATTGAGTCAAGAAACTAGACAAACTAGAGTGGAGTCTTTCATTCATTTAACATGTTTATTGAGGGCCTGCTACATGTTGAGTATCGTAGCAGGCACTAGGGATGCCAGAGTGAAGGAAGCAGACCTGTTTTCTTAGAGCTTACATTACAAATGGAAAGACAGACAATAGGGCCGGCCCGGTGGCGCACTGCTTAAGTTTGAATAAATAGGAATTAAATGCTTCTTGAATGTTTGATTGGACTTAGTAATAAAACCACCTGGACTGGTGTTTTCTTGGGTCAGATAAATAAATGTAAGCTACAATTAAGTGGATTCATAGCTGGTCTACTCAACCTTACCCAAAAGATGAACAATAGATGAACATCAGTCTGTCCTATCTGATACTTTTAGGAGTGTCTTGGATGAAAATATAAAAGGCAATACTCAGGTGACAAAAATTTGGTAGAAAAGATCTATAATTATGTCTATGGTAAAAAAAAATAAATGAACTTGATTCGATTTATTATAATTAAAGCATTGTGGAGATGCTCAGAGGGCACTCTCCCTCTTTCTAGATTTGCATTTATATTTGTATATCTTTGTTTTGTTTCTTAATCACTGGCTTGAGAACAATTTTTTTTCAATAGGACTTGGAGCTTTTCCTTGACTACAGACTGGGTAGGAGGAGGGGTATATGGTCAATGTTTTAGCTGCTACAATGAATCCCATTGTCATAGTGAGAAAGGATCTTATGCTCTCTTCAATCCTATCTCAGCCGGTTCTGTGTGTTAAGTTTCAAACACCATGACGAGTCATAGAATGTCCAGGGGCCGTGGCCAGGATAATGATGTGTCTAGAGCAGGATTTCTCAGCCTCGGCAATTTTGACATTTGGGGCCAGATGATTCTTTGCTGTGAAGGCTGTCCTGTATCTTGCAGGATTCTTAGCAGCATCCATGGCCACCACCCAGTAGTTGCCAGTAGCACTGCCCCCTAGTTGTAACAACCAAAATGTCTCCAGACAGTGCCAAATATCCCCTGGGAGACATATTTGCCCTTGATTGAGAACCACTGGTCTAGAGACCATATTGTAGTATGAATGGTAAAAGCAGTGATGATTTGGGCCAGAGAAGAAGAATCATAGTGAAAACATACCAGTTTGTTTGAGAAATTCTATTGGAAGTGCTACTGTGAATGGGCAAGGAGAATCATTCTGTGGGGCTCCAAGGGACAGAACTGAGTTGGAAACTACAAGGTGACAAATATGCAATCTAAAAAAAAAAAAAAAAAGGGCCAGCCCGGTGGCGCACTGCTACAGTGCGCCGCTTGGGAGTGCGGTGGCACTCCCGCCGAGGGTTCGGATCCCACATACAGACTGGTTCCCGCTCACTGGCTGAGCGAGGGGCGGGCGCAGCACCGAAGGGTGCGATCCCGTTGCCGGTCCCAGTCCGGTACGGGCGCGACACTGAGGGTTGCGGTACGTTGCCGGACACGAAAAAAGACAAAAAGGAAAAAAAAAAGGGGATTTTTTTCAGCATCTCATTTATTCCAGCACCATAATGTGCTGCCTTACAGAGCAGTGAGTTTCCTGACATTAGCAGGATTTAAGCAGAGGCAGACTAACCCATGGGGATGTTGTAGAGGGGATTTCAGAGCTGAAGAGAGATTTGATTAACCTAGATGATTACTAAATCCCTTCCAACTGGAGAACTTTATGTTTCCATCCAAGTAGAGTAAACTAGGAGGACAAAATGGAAGACTGGGGCATCAGGCTAGGGATGTGGTGCATAAGTTGTGGGTGCTGCTGCCCAATCACCCCAGATCTCACTATTGCTGGACATGCTGATGGCTTGTTTCTGCAAGCACCTGGGGGCTTTCTCTCCTGCAGGATTGTGTTCAGCTAGTACATGAAGCAGACTAATAGTGGTGGGGGATTATTCTGCCCCATCCCTGAAATAGCCTTCAACCAAATTTGCATGGGAATTGCTGGATAAATACCCCAGTTCCCCTCACTCCTCATGAGCCTCAGTTACCCACAGCAGTACTTGATCATTAACACACCCTATACCACCTTTCTTCCCTTTTCTGTCTCACTTCCCTGCTGCCCTGTCAGTTCTCCCTGGAATCACTTCCCCAGTAAACCTCTCACATTTGAATTTTTATCTCAGGATCTTTTTCTGAGAGAATCTAAGCTAAGAGGCATTCAAGAGCTAAGCAAGGCCTATGGACTTGCTTGCAGAAAGGGAAGTAACCTAGGAGGCTGATTGGTATTTCACGCTTACAAGACCCCTATTTTAAAGTTTGAAGCAAGCAAAATAGGGCTTTAGACTGTCACTGTCCCAGGAGAAGGATATTGGAGAGAGTAATAAAGAAGCTAAGAGAAAGGAAGGGAATGGGAGGGCCACAAAGCTTCACCTGAGGCAGCCTGTTCAGGATTGCTTCTGGGAAGATGATTTGGTCCACACTTTATGTTGAGCTGTGTGGAGGTCAGAGCCCTAGAATGACTGATCCAGTCATTCTATGATTCTGTTCTCCAAGGACATTAGAGACCGATCAGTCAGCAAATGTTAATTGAACACCTGCTATATGCCAGACCTTGGGCCAAGCCATGAGGATGCGGAGATGAGTAAAGTATAGTCCCAGCCCTTAGGAGTCCAAGGTCTAGTTGGGGAGCAGACTCATTAGTAGACCATTGTAAGACAGGCATTTGAAGGAGCAAGGGAGGGGCACCTACTCAGACTGGGGAGCAGTACAACTTCTTCAGACTTAAATATAGGGGAACTGAGGCCCAGAGAGGGAAAACTAATGAGGTTATGTAATTCCTGGGCGTTACTATAGACAGTAAATATTTCTGGCAATATTTTGATTCTTTATAGTATTATCTTTTACAATTGCATGGAAGGTATTGCTTCATGACTTGCCTGCCTCCATCTGCTCTGGGCTTGGTGGTCACAACTGCTTTAGCTTGAAGCTACTGCTGGTTTGATCTATTGCCTTTTTGTATCTCCTCAACTTCAGGGATCTTGTGTTCCAAAAGAACCTAGCAGTTTCCGCTGTTTTTCCCAGTTTGTTCTACTCAGTCCCTTTATCTGAAGCTTCCTCATCGCTCTTTTCTGCTTTTCCTTAACTCCTTTTAGCTTCTAACATCTCAGGTTGTGACAGTTTCCTGCCCACCTGTCTTGCCTCACGTCTGAGTTCTATTGTGCTTAGCTCTAATGCTCAGAGAAATGCCTCTTGTGGCTTGCAGGACAGATGATTAGACAAAGCCCACAGGATTGCAACGAAGGTGATCTATGTGTAAATTTCATCCCAAAACGCTCCTTAAAACTACCTGAAAGTATTTGGAGAAGAATCTCCTTGCAAGTTGACAATGCTCATAAAGTAATAGACGTGTGTTTCAGAGGAACCTGCTCCTTCATGGTTATGTGTAGGAATAAAGTTGGAAGGAAGGCAAGCTTTTGCCCTTTAAGTCTTCAGAAGAATGGGCCATTTTGCTAAAATTTATGCACATGCACCCAGAGCAGTATATTTCCTGACTCTTGGCAAAATTTGCAGCTCAGCCACCTGCCTGGAAACTCCTCCTTCAGCCTTTACATTTCTCTCTAGCCACTGACCTTCTAGAGTCTTGCCCAAGCACCAGGGTTTAGGGCCCAAATGGACCCATCTTTCATCCTAACAGCATTAGTTGCTGCTGAGGCTTAGAGGCCAAGCTGTCCCCTTCTGTGACTTAGCAGCAGGAATGTTGCCCTATAGCCTGGGGCCCTGACTCCATTCTGTTGCCTGCTTGGCTGTTAGTCCTTTCAACATTCTGCACACTGGGAAGCCATTACTGCAGTCTGTGGCAAGGTGGACGTGATGGAGAGGAAGTGAGGTGATTCCTTCCCACCCTTTGGCCTCCTTCCAACTTGTGTGGAAGACTTAGTTTGCTAGACTTGTTTCCTGTGGAAAGATTCTCTGTCTTTGAGTTCATCCTTTAAAAAAATTTTCTTAACCTTGAGTACCCATTGAGTCATTCATCAACAATAAGTACTTGTTGGGCTCCTACAGTAGCTGCCCTTTGTGGAGTGATTAATGTGTACCAGGTACTGTGCGACCCACTCGAAAATTATTATGTACTGTAATTTTCTCAACAACCCTTTGGTAAGGCACTTAGAGATCACACAGTTCAGTGTCACACAGCAAGCAACTAGCCAGGATCTGAACCCAGGGATTCTGACTCCAGAGCCCAGGAATCCACTCTTCTGTGTCTTTCTCAGTGCAGACCACTTTCAAGGTTCTGGGAAGACAGACAGGTGTAAGTTATGATCCCTGAACTTCCATATTACAAAATCATATGGAAGATGGAATAAGAATGTGAGGTGACAAATATGCCAGAAACTATTGCCAATTGTCCTGTTGGTGGAACAGACAGGGCAGGAACTTACCAGGCAGAGGAAGAGATCAGTGAGGCAGGGGTGGTTTAAAAGAGTCCAAGGAAGAGCATGGTGTTTGTTTGGCCTTGAAAGATGGATCGGACTTAGGTAAGCTGAGAGGAGGAAATCAACCAAGATACAGGGGGCTTTGAACCCATGGATTCAAGTCCCAGCTTTGACATTGTCTGTACAATTGTAGAAAGTCACTCATTCTCTTTATTGTTCTATTTCCTTTTCTGTAAAGAGAGAGGCTGAGGCAAGTGGTATGGAGTAGGGGACAGAGCAGAAATTTGGGACCAGAAGACCTGGCTTCAGAGAGGCTGGGAGGGAGGAGTTATTGATGGCGGGGGGATGGTGGTTACAAAGTTCTGTTTTTTTAATTAAATGGTGGTTCAATGAGTACTGTCTTTGTGATAAGCCATCAAGCTGTACACTTAAGAAAATAAATAAATAGCTTTTAATTTTTATTTTGTGCTGGGCAAAGCACTTGTCCCTGTTTCTTTATCTGTAAATGGGGATAATACCTCAAAGGATGAGGTGAGCTCATGGGGAGTGCTAGCAGTAGCTGACTTATTGTAGCCCCCTTCTCAACACGGGCAGCCAAGAGAGTGAAACCAGCATGGTCCAAACTCAGTGGATGGCCAAAGCCCTGAGAAGAAGCAGAGAGAGGGAAAGACCTTCCTAACCCAGAGAAATTGGAGTGCATGTGGAGAATTAGTATGTTGAAAGTTTTTAGACTAGGGAAGATACTATTCATCTGAGATAGTTGAAATTGTTTCCCTATTAAAAAACCCATCTGGATGACTTGTGCTCCTGCCTCTTCCCCTGATTCCCATCGCTCTCAAGGGTTCGTTTGAACCATAGCAAACCTTTCTCCCATGACCTTAATAGACTTGGGTTAAATTTTCTCAGTCATTGATGTTGCTTTGAGGGAGTACTGAGGAGATTAATCAGCCAACCTCCCACAGCCTGTAGGAGCCACTGGAGATTCCTGTCTGCCTCAAAAGGAATCCAGCTGGTAGGGACAATGGACTGAGCCCAGCTATGAATCTGAGAGCTCTATTAGGAAGCTAATAGCTGGGGGTAGGGGTGGGGGGTTGGGAAGGGGCCCATATAGCACTTATCTTTGGCTTTCAGTCTCCTCCTTCACCCAGAGCTACTAAAAACATGGAAGGTTCCATGGCTAGGGATTCCATGATGGGTGAGGGGGGTGTCCATGGTGGGAGGTTCCGTAGTGAGAGTTTTATTGTCGGGGGGCTCTGTGGCGAGGGGCTCCCTGGTGAGGGGTTCCGTGTTGGGGACTCTGTGGCAAGGGGTTTTGTGGTGAAGGGTTCTATGGTGGTAGCATTCCATGGTAAGGGTTTCACGGTGGGAGTTTTAGATTGGAGCCATCATGGCACCACACTCTGCCTTTTCCACACAAACCCCACCCCCAGCTCCGCCTCATTACTTCCCACTGCCCATTCACACTCCACTCTTTAGCATTGCTAAACTACAGTTTTCCAAGCATCCCAAGTTGTTTCCTGCCTCTGTAGCTTTGCCCACACTTTTTCATTTATTATGGGGCATCCTTTTCTTGCTTCCTCACCTGGCTAAGTGCCGCTCATCTCACATACTTGGCCTAAACATCTCCTCTAGGGAGTCTCTCAGGCCTTGCTCCCCAGCCAGGGTTTGGTTCCCTCAGATACGCTCTCCCAGCACCAAGTGCATCCTCTGCTGCAACCCTTCTCACCTGTATCACAATGGTCATTTCACATCAGAGTGCCACTGGGCAATGACCTAGGCTCCTTCTGTCTGCCACCTGTTGTTCTGCCATCCTTAGGGTGTTGACCAGAATAGGGCCAGTTGGCTCACAACCACACCAGAATTCCAGCCCATCTTAATTCCAAAGCCAGCCTCTTAACCACCAGGTTATACTGCTTCTATCAGTGAAGCTGAGCTCATTGTAGATTGGAAAGGATAATGAGATGAAAATTAGAAAAGTTCAAGGTATATTGGGAGACACTTGAGTGTTTGGTGGTGGGTGGTAGGAGATGAGATCATGAAATTTGGGTCTCATTGTGCAGGACTTGGACTTTTTCTAAGCCTGCTCAGTGACAAAGCCATTCTCTAGAAGCTTAAATACAGAGCTGAGTAATTCAAAGCTTTGGTTACCCACAAACCCAACCACTGTACGTCTTCTAAAGAAGTTTGGAAAATCATTAGACCTGAATACTTAAGGTGGACCCCTGATGAGATTTCTTCTTACATTTGGCCACCTATCACTCATGATTCCCAACTCACTAATCCCCTGGATCAAGCTTTCAGTCTTTAGAAAATTACCCAGGCAGGGACTGAGCCCTATGGTGATAGTAGAAGATTTATTTAGTGCCTTTATTAACCCTGCACTTTATATACATCATCTCATGTAAACCCCCTTGATAGCTGAGGATATTAACATTATCAATCTCAATTTGTAGATGAAGAGGCCAAAGCTCAGAGAAAGAATAGAAGTGGGTTTTAAACCTAGATATATTTAAATCCAAATCCTGAGTTGCTAAACTACATCTCGCAATGTGTGTGTATGTGTGTGTGTGCGCGCGCGTGCACATGCGTGTGTGAAAGAGACAAAAAGGACAAGGAATAGAGGTGGAGACAGAGAGCATTTCCTTGTTGGGGCCTGCTTTCTATTTTCTTTTTCTGTCCCTGAACCCCCTATACCTTCTTATGCCAATAGCCACTAATACAGATACAGCCTTTGATGCTCCAAGGCGAACTTTAGCAGAGAAAGTTGAGCTCCTTCTGCAGAAATTAGCATCCTGTCTGCATCATTTCAGAGCCTCAGTGGACTTACAAATATCATTTCCAGCTAATTATGTATGTGCCAGACAGTTATGATATACAGTAAATGATTAACACATTCAGCTGATTCCCTAGAAGACAATTCACCAAATTTATTGCTAGCCACTTTTATTCAAGATAACACACAGGTTCCCTTTTCCTGCATTTCCTTCCTTTGCTGATTCACTTTGAATTGTACCTGAATCATTTGGTTTTTCTAACTCAACAGAGCTGAATGGGAGAAGTCCAGGCACATGATTACTGCTGGGGAAATGGCAGGTTTGACTCATGAGAGATATGGTCAACACTCTTTGGGATCAGAAGCATTCTAAATCTGAGTCAGTCAAAGAGGGTGACAACCATTACATTTAGTCCAGCTCAAGGCTTCCCTTGGAGATTTAGTTCATCCCCCCAAATGCTATTATTTGCTGATAGGAGGAGAATCATACTGGATTACCTAGGTCTGTAGCAATCAGAGTGAAACAGGCTGGGCTCTCCAGAGCTCTAATTGGTTTTAATGCAGAGTGATTTACAATAATCTCCTCTTCCATGGAATTCCATCTCTCATTTCCCAGAGCAGATTGAATTATTTGGAAATGAGACACTGAAAGAATTCTTTTCACTCAGTGCTTTTGTAGTATTTCTTTCTACAAAAGGGAGGCTGATGTGGTGATGGGGGGAGGGGAGAAGCTGGCTGTGCCTGTTATGTGACTCCAAAATTTCTTCTCCAGTGTGGACAGTCTAATCCTTGAACTCCAAAACTGATTGATGAGTCCAGGATAATGTGCATTAAGAAAATCATTCTATTTCTATAGCACTCAAAGTAGTGGATGGCTAAAAAATAATGTCAGCCATTTGCAATTGTGTAGAAAGTATGCCATAGTACAAATTCTTGCCCTGGCCCTACAACCAACTATCTCAGTTTTCACATCTGTAAATGAGCCAATTGGATTCACTGCTCTCTGAATATTCTTAAATTGATTGAAGAGGAGTTTGACTAAATCCATTTTATTATTCTAAAACAAGGTTTACCAGTCTTGGCACAAATAACATTTTGGGCCAGATAATTCTTTGTTGTGGAGGATTTCATGTAAGTGTTTCGTGTATTGTAAGATGTTTAGAAGCATCCATGCTCTCTACTAAATGCCAGGAGTACTCTTTCCCTGAGCTGCAACAGCAAAAATTATTTTTAGATGTTGATAAATGTCCCTTAGGGAGCAAAGTTGCCCCTAGTTGACCACTTTCAAAAGCTCCCCATTGATTGTCAGCAGAAAAATGCACTCATTTATTTGAATTTTTAATATTACTTATTGAGTACTAATTAGGACCAAAGATAACTGAGACTCAGTCCCTCCTTCAGGACCTCGTAGTCTAATGCAGAGGACAAACAGACAATTATAATCTAGTATGGCACATATGATAGAGATGCAGAGGAATGAAGGAAGAAAATCGTTGAGGCTGAAGGTAGAGGGAACTCAGAAAACTTTTTAGAGAAATTAATGATTAAATGGAACATTAGAGGATGAGTAGAAATTAGCCAGGCACTCCCAACTGAGGGGACAGAAAGAAAAAAGGCATAGTGGTAAGAATAATAAAGCTCTCTGAACTGGGGAATGGTGAGGATGAATCCCTCAGGAACAAAGAGATCACCCCAACCCCCCGAAATCCCAGCTGTACATGGTCTCTTTTAACATTTTATTCTCGGGAAACAGTTCAGAACCCTAAAGAACTCCCAGCCAGTGTTCTGCTGAGTCCATAACAGAACTTGGATGTCGTGGAGCTCTCCAGGGTGCTGAACAGTATCCATCTGAACCCCCTTTAACCAGCAGCTCTCTACCTCTACCTGGAAAGAGCATAGACTTAGCAACCTTAATGGTCCAAACTAGGGGAGAATCAAATAAATGATAAATTATCATTATAAATTGTAAATTATGGTACATTGTGATGGCAGAATATTATACAGTGTTTTCATGGCCTTATAGTTCTTTTTAAAAATTTTATTTGGGATTTTATATATTTTCTAAAGTATCTATAATAAACATGAATTTCTTTACTCAAAATAATATCATTTAAATAAAATAATAATAAATACCATTGGAATTGAATAGACTGAGATGTGAATCCTAACTCTGACACTTAATAGCTATCTGACTTTGGGTGAGTTAATTTAATCTCTTTGGCCATTGTTTACTTACCTGAAAAATGAAAAAAAGTAGGACAGACCTTCAATAATTCCCCTGTGTCTACTGTGCAGGCCTCTTGTGGGGCGTAAATGAGCTCAAGCACATCCATCTACTACGTGTTGCTAAATAAGGCAAATACTCAGCAAATTCTTACTCATTATTTCCTGCCCCATCGTCTGGATGCTCAGTTTTCTACTACAACAAGGGCAAGCCTGGTGTATAACAAGTTGGCAATGGGTCTTATAGGGGTAGACTGACAGTGCCCTTTCCACCTCACATTCTTGGGGCCTTCATTAGAAACAGCACTCTGGAATAGAACTGACTCTGAGTTATAATGCTTATGTCATTTTCACAATTTTCTACCAGTACATTAGCATCTAGACCCTTTACCTCATGGCAAGATACTGGAAGGCTATTCCTTGGGTAATCTGACCATCTGAAGAATAAATGCCTAAAGGTATTGGGTGTCTTCCCAACAAACAGCCCAGTCAGATAACCCTACTTTGAAGCTCAAAGTTGAAAGGCCTCACCCATCTGTTCAGATCTTCCAGTTAGTTTTTTTAACTAACTGGAAGATCTGAATCCATTCATTATCACAAGCTTGTGATAATGAATCCATTCATTATCACAAGCATACAGCCAAGTTTTACATCTAAAGAAAAGTTCTAACATGGGAGAAAGAAATGTTAAAAAAACAAAGAAGAAATCAATTTGACAGAAACAATAACTACTCAGGGAAATAAAATTTCCCCAATATAAATAATACTCATGGAGTAGTAAAGGAAGAACTTTTATGAAACAAGAACAGGATGCTATATTTTTTTAAAAAAAGAATATTCAAGGAACTTGCAAGGCTCTTGAAAATAAGAAACCTGATAAGGGAAATAAAAAACTCTAACTGAAAAGGAAGATAATACTGAGGAAATATCATCTAATTTCCAACTTCCTCTCCCCTCAGGAGCAAACACATATAGAAGGAAACTAAGAGAAAACAGATGAAAAATAATACAGGACCAATCTTGAAGGTCCAACATTAGAATAGTAGAAATTCTAAAAAGAGAGAACAGACAAAATGGGGAAGGAAAGAAAATTATCATAGAAATAATGCAAGAAATTTCCCAGAGTAGATTGAAAGGACCCACCTAGTACTCAACCTAATAAGTAAAAGGAAGAAAACTCATGAGGCACATAAGTTATTGTGAAAATTCAGACCAGGGGGGACAAAGAAAAAAAAATCTGTAAGCTAACAGAGAGTGTATCAAGGACCTGGAATCAGATTGGCTTCAGATTTCTCAACAAAAGAAGACGATGGAGAAATGCCCTCAAAATACTCATGGAAACATGAACCCCCATCTATACCTGCCCCAAGTATAAATCAAGTACTATAGAATAAAAAACATTTCTAGACCTACATAGTCCCAACAAATTTCTTTCCCCATGCACCCTTCCTCTGGAAATTGCTAAAGGAAGTACTCCATAAAAATGAGATAGTAAGCAAGAAAGAGAAGGACAGTGAATACAGAAAACGTGAGTTCCAACACCAGTGAGGGGCGAGAGGATGTCCATGAGGGTGGTAAATGGTATGATAGCTGTCGACCAGGCATGGAGGACAACCAGTCAAGATTAGAGCAGAGCATTTCAGGAAACAGATACATTGAGAGCAGTCATCACCAAGATCCCCACTGGTACTGATTCGTGTTTTATTTTTTTTAACCCAGGGACAGAATTCCTGGGTGTATCTGGCAGAGACTATCTGTATTTGACTTGCCTTAATCATTTCTGATGAGGTTGCTACTTTTTCTGCTTTGGCCTGCTTTAGAGTTCTAAAGATCAGCTTTAGAGATCTAGAGATCAGACCATAATAGCAGGGGACCTAAGCACCCCACTCTCAACATTGGACAGAACATCTAGGCAAAAAAACAATAGAGAAACACAAGATCTAAACAACACTTTAGACCAATTGGACTTGGCAGATATCTACAGAACCTTCCATCCAA
>NW_007732916.1:10296-51693 GCF_000696425.1 Galeopterus variegatus | reverse complement strand
GGGACAGAATTCCTGGGTGTATCTGGCAGAGACTATCTGTATTTGACTTGCCTTAATCATTTCTGATGAGGTTGCTACTTTTTCTGCTTTGGCCTGCTTTAGAGTTCTAAAGATCAGCTTTAGAGATCTAGAGATCAGCTGAGGATCTCATTTTACCTCACAGAAGTGCTCTGCTTTGATCTCCTTCAGAAGCTGAAAGTAGGCTGTGAAGCAGAAAATCCAGAGCATATGGATCCATACTCTGGACCATATTCCTTCTGGACACCCAGCACGTGGCTCACACTACAACCCTACGAGATGCCCAACTCTGGCGAGACTTTTGTTTCCCAAGACACACTCACGATCTTGTCCACCTATTTCCCCAGATTGGGGCTCTTTTGAACTCGTAAGGAAGCTGAAATCAGATTACCCGGAGACTCTGCTCAGCTTCTCTCTCTCCTGGGCACCTTTTTCAGAAAACTCAACATTGCCTTTTCATTCTCAGCTGGATTTGTGCTTCTATGCAATCAGCATACATCATTTGGAATGTATGCCTAGGTGGTAAAACTATAAAGGAAATCAAGATAATGATTAGCACAAAAGTCAAGATAGTGGTTATCTCTGGGGAGGAGGCTGGAGGTTTTGTTTAGAGAGGAGGATTTGGAGGACTTATAAGGTATGATTCATGCTCTATTTCTTAACTTTTGTGGAAAGTACGAAGGTATTACATGTACGATATTTTCAACTTTACATATATTTAAGATACTATTCTATACATTTGATACACTAAATGTTACAATTTATATACCAAGGAGACACCAAAGCAAAGCAACTTGTGAAGTAATGAGATCATATGTTCACATGTACTGTCTGAGGCTTGAAGAGAGGGAAATAAGAAAAGGGGTACAAAGGTTCTTCCTCTCTAAGAGTCCTAATCAGGGGGCAACAGGAGAAATAAAAATAAAATACCCAGCCAGCAACACAATGCTGAAGATTTTTAGACCAGCTTAATGGGTTTCACAGTGGTTAGAATCCATTGTAATGAAGTCCATGTAGGACAGCTCTGCAGAGAAAAGCAATTAAGAACCATCCCCTAGCCTCTTAGAGAGAGGGTGTGTGGCTGCGTATTCTCCCTTTGCTTATGTGGGTCCTTTCTATGCCCTTTCTGCCTTGCTTTGTGCCCCACAATCTGGCTTCTATGGACTGAATTACCCAGGGTCCTCTGTTCTTTGATATTTAGCTGGGTTCTGCCAATGGGAGGCACTGACAGGGGATTGGAGGGCAGGAGAGGAGAGAAGTCAAGGGCATTTCTTCCCTTCTAGCTCCCTGCCTCACCATCCCTTGCTGGTTCTCTTAACCCCCACCCCTTCGCACCCCTATAAACAGTCCCTTATTAAATTATCTTTAGTTAAACCCCTTTGAGTGTAGATTCTGTTTCTTGCCAGGGCCCTGACTTATACATTTATTTCAATATTTGTGTGTCCCTGCCCAGTGGTACATTTTCATGGTAATATGGATTTTGAGGAGTATAAAGTCTTCAGAAGCCCAAATAAGTAACTCTCTAATGGGGTGACATTTTGGGCAATATTCCAGAGAAGTTCCCATGCCTGCTCACAGATCAGACAGTGCAGCTGGGCTGTCTCCACAAGCAGCCTTGTTCAAGGGAAGATATGCATCTAAAAACATCTCCCTCCAATGGGGGTCTGCAGCTCCGGCTTTTTGTGGGAGGTATATATGTTGATTTAATGTTCAGTGAATTATACTGTTAGCTAAGTATAGAGAAGTTTGGGAGGATTTGATTCTGGGTTGTGGAATTTTCATTCCTTTTGCCACTCTGCCCCAGAGAAAAGGAAGTCCTCCATGCTGTAGGGATGCACAGCTCTCACCAGCATCCTCACTGGTTTCTTTAAGAGAGGGCCTTTTTTTCTTTCATAGAATGAGTCAGGTGCTGACCCACTCTCAGCATCTGTCATCACCTTCCCCTTGCCCTTTCCCTCTGAAGATCAAAGCTCACCTCAGGAGAACCTCCAGAGGGAAGAAGCAGCCGACAGTACCCCAGGGGCCAGGCAGGAAAAGCAAGTAAACAAGTGATTGACGCACTTGGTCATCTCTGCTGGGGGCACATGTGAGCGAGGGGAAGCTGAGGAAGCTGGCCCGGATGGGGGCGGGGTCCCGGATGGCTTGGGCAACAAGCCATTGTTCCTCAGGGCTCCCAGGGAATAAGGTAGGCCTCCAGCAAAACAGACGTGCGAGGAAGACAGGCTATTTGTGTTGATAAACACGAAAAGACAGGAAGTGACTAGCTGGCAGGAGGGGGGTTTAAATGGAATGTGCTTTATTCTGGGAATCTGTAGACTTGGCTCCTATGGGGACAAGACAGGAAGAGGGAGAAGGAGTTGGGACAAAAGGAGACAGTGTTGGGTATTGTTACACACATGGGACTGGAGGTGGGCGGGCCTGGGTTCAAACCCTGGGGCCTCTATTTCCTAGGTCTGTAACTCGGCTCAATTATTTACTTTTTCTGGGCCTTGGTTTTGTTATCTGTGATATGGGAATGATAATCCCTTACCCACAGTTTCCCTCAAGGCTTAACAAGATGATGCACTTTAAGTATCTGACAGAAAGTTCTCAAAAAATGTTCACTCTTAGGAAGATGTTATGTCAGTGAGAGAGGGGAGAGTGGGAAGGACACAGTGTGCTGGGGAAGCCACTGTACTGTCAAGCACCTGGGTTTTAGTCAAAGTTCTGGCACAAAGTCACCATTTGAACCCAAGCAAATTACTCCTCATCTCTGGAGCTGAGTCTCACCTCCCTGGGATGAGGGTGCTGAAGAAGACGGTCTCCAGGGTTCATTCTAGTGCCAACATCCTGGGTTCTAAAGAACTGCATCCAAAGTGTGAGTAAGAAATCCTCTGACTTAAAAATAATGCAGAGGCAGCGAAGTGAGGCATTTGTTCCCATCATAGTTGTCTCCTTGGGAATTTACCCTGATTATAATGATGCTGCCATTTCTCAAAACATTCAGACTCATTGGTTTAGAATTATCTGCAGAACCAGACCTTGGAGCCATTAGAAATTAGAAAATCATCTCTGCTTCATAGCCAAGAATTTCTTCTTTTTTTATTTCTTTTTATTTATGACCAAAAAAAGTTCTCATTCCCTTAAGGGCAAATTAGATTCCAGTTCCAGTTCTGCCACTAACTACTGGAGGATTATAACTTTATCTCTTTTTTCCTTGGTTTCCTCCTCTGGAAAATGGGGATGATAATATTCGCCTCATAGCATGACCTTAGACAAGACAAGGGCTAAGACAGCAGTATCAAGCAAGATGCTTGGCTCTGGGTAGGAAAACACATCCATCTGTGCGTGCGTCCATACATATGCACATACATGCATACCTTCATTCTATCATTCCTTCCCCTTCCTGATTACCCACTTTACCACTTTATCCACTAAATGAATTCACCTTCCTCTAAACTATCAGGCTCCATATGTTTTTCATTCATTTCCAAAAATCAAATATACTTTTAGAGGAAAAGATTTCCTACCATGAAGGATATTCAAAAGGATGTGTTCAGACTCTAAAGATTTCTCTTTCCACTAAGTTTATGTGTGTGTATGTGCACATTCGGTATTAAGTAAAATCCTTAACTCCTGTGTGACCAGCAGATAGATCCACAGCCTACTCTGTGATGCTGAACCAGTACCTGTCCTCAGAAAGCAAGGGCTCAGGGTGATATGCGGAGGCAGGGAAATACTGAGGGCAAGGACACACTTGGGAGCCAGCCAGGCCAGGCTCAGGAAAATCCACTCTGGCTGGGTGACCTCTTTCAATCACACCATCCTTTGAAGTCTCAGTTTATTGATCAAGCTAATAACAGAAGTCCCATAAAGATGTTGTGAAGATCCTAAGTGATGAGCCAGGAAGAGGCCCCAGAGGGTGGGAACATTAGTTCTGTGTAAGGCATAAGGCATCAACAATCTCGCACCATAGCCCACATAGCAGGGAGCGATTGAGACCAGGAGGGAAAGGCAGACAAGCAGACTTAAGTCTGTCCCAGCGCAGCCTCTAGAAAGAAATGGCTCTCCCACGTGATGTCCAATTCCCCTGCCCTTCCCAGGTGGAAGAGTGGTGTTTTATTCTCCTCCAAGGAAACCATTTCTCAGCCGCTCACCTGGTGCAGTCCATTCTGCCCCAAAGCTACCAGGCAAGTTTCAGACAAGTTTATGAAATGCCTTCACCCGAGGCTGCTGGGGCACCACCTGATTGGTTTATCAACCTGGCCCTGCGAACATTTCCTCACAATGAGCAGTGATATTTACAGCTTCAAAGTGCAAGGGAAACATTTATCTTGCTGACTCCTCTTTCTGTCTCAAACGAAGCGGTCATTGTAGTCTTTCAAAGGTGGATTCTGGTGGTCAAAAATGTACCATAACTTCCCACAGGAGAAACACTGTAAATGTCAGACACCTGATAGTATGGTCTGGAGTGCATAAAATCAGCGGCTTGAAAATTGTAAAACAAAAGGCATGTTTCTTGTTCTGTAGCCAGGGCCAGCTTCATAGGCGTGGGACCTGTGCAGTCAACAGAGTCCTGTGCTCAGAAGGGCTCAGCTCTTGATTTAATCTGCATTTAAAACTGGCATTGCACAGTAAAAGAAGAACATCAAAATTCATGCTAATAATTTAAAACCTTTATCTTTCTTTTAGTTACTTAGTCTTTACTTACTTCTTTATGCTTTAAATAAAAAATAAAAAACACCAAGACAAGCTGAGAGACCACAGAAGAAAGAAAACAACTCTCTATTTTTAATGCATGTAACGGCATTTTTCCTGCTTTGTGAACAAGGAACCCTGCATTTTCACTTTGCACTAGGTCCTGCAAATATATGAATCAAGCACTGTCTGCAGCAGTGTAAAAATAGCAGATGTTTCTATAATAGGGATAGAAAATAAAAATAAACACAAAGTATGAGCACTTTGGCATAACACACCAAAGGATGACCACTTGTGTCAAGACTTCTCTTCCCAGTTTGTGGTCTGTTCACTGACTGTGTGTACGTATTTATTCTCGTCTGCATTGAAAAGCTGTCCATAGATGGACACACATATCTTTCCATTTCAGTTTGGTATTTTGTCTGAGATTGGATGTAGAATACATTTTTAGGTTATTAGAATTACTTAAATCCTGTGTGAAAACTAAAGACTCTTCATCCTCCCTGGCCATCTCTCAGTGGCGCTGTCTCTCTGTCAGTCTGTTTCCTTGCTCCTTCTCTTCCATTACTGCCAGTTTTCTCACCTGCTTAAGGATTTCTGGAGAGGATGGACTGGAGTCACCAGTGGCCCAGAATTTCGAGACGTAACCGTGCTCTCCTCCACAATCATGGTGCAGGACAGCAGACAGTAGCGAACGTATCTCGGCCACACATTCACCCCACTTCTTTTTTTTTTTTCTTTTTATTCCAACAAAGTTAATTGTAGATATCTGTGGGGCACAGAGTTGAACATCAACACCCATGTGCAATATGTGATGCTCACATCAGAATAATTATTATATTCAATATATACACTATCATTGCTATTCATGGCCCTTTACCCATTCTTCCCTCCACCCTCCCTCCACATTTTAGTAACTTCAGTTGTCCTTTTGAAAGTTCAATAAATTATTGGGAATGTTGTATCTCTCTTTCTTTCATTCATTTATATGTTTATAATTTTAGCACCCACTTAGGAAGTGAGAACATACAGTAATTCTCTTTCTGTGCCTGGTTTATTTCACTTAATATGATTTTCTCTGAGATCATCCATGTTGTGCGAATGGCAATATTTCATTCTTTTTTATGGCAGAGTAATATTCCATTGTATGTTATACGACATTTTGCTTATCCAGTTGTCCAACGATGGACATTTAGGTTGGTTCCAACTCTCGACTGTTGTAAATAGAGTCGTGATAAACATGGGGTGCAGGTATCTCTTTGACATGATGATTTCCATTCTTTTGGGTATATTCCCAGCAGTGGAATTGCTGGATTGTATGGAAGTTCTATCTGAAGTTGTTTAAGGACTCTCCATACTGTTTTCCATAATGGTTACAGCAATTTACAGTCCCACCAACAGTGTAGGAGAGCTCCCTTTTCTCCACATACTCGCCAGCACTTTTGTTCTCTGTCTTTTTGATGATAGCCAGTCTAACTGGGGTTAAATGGTATCTTAATGTGGTTTTGATTTGCATTTCCCTGATGCTGAGTGATGTTGAGCATTTTTTCATGTGTCTGCTGGCCATTCTTATATTTTCCTTTGAGAAATGCCTATTCAGTTCTTCTGCCCATTTTTTAATTGGGTTATTTGATTTTTTTTACTCTTAAGTTGTTCGAGTTTCTTGTATATTGGATATTAATCCTTTGTCAGATGCATAGTTTGCAAATATTTTCCCCCATTCTGTGGGTTGTCTTTTTGCCGTTACTTGTTTCTTTTGCTGTGCAGAAGCTTTGTAGTTTGATACAATCCAATTTGTTTATTTTTCCTTTTGTTTCCTGTGCTTTGGGGCTCATATTCATAAAATCTTTGCCCAGTCCTACCTCCTAAAGTGTTTCTCCCACATTTCCTTTTAGGAGCATTATAGTTTCTGGTCTTATATTTAAGTCTTTAATCCATTTTGAGTTGATTTTGGTGTATGGTGAGAGGTACAAGTCTAGTTTCATTCTTCTACATATGGTTATCCAGTTTTCCCAGCACCATTTATTGAAGATGCAGTCTTTTCCTCAGTGTATGTTCTTGTTGCCTTTGTCAGAGATCAGTTGGCTGTAGGTTTGTGGTTTGATTTCTGGATTTTCTATTCTGTACCATCAGTCTGAGTGTCTGTTTTTAGGCCAGTGCCATGCTGTTTTGGTCACTATAGCTTTGTAGTATAGTTTGAAGTCAGTTAGTGTTATGCCTACAGCTTTATGTTTTTGCTCAATATTGCCTTGGCTATTTGGGGTCTTTTGTTGTTCTGTGTGAACTTTAGGGTTGTTTTTTCTCCTTCTGTGAAGAATGTCCTTGGTATTTTAATGGGGATTGCACTGAATCTGTAGATTGCTTTGGGAAGTATGGACATTTTCACAATGTTGTTCTTCCAATCCATGAGGAAGGAATGTCTTTCCATCTTTTTGTGTCCTTTTTAATTTCTTTCAATAGTATTTTGTAGTTTTCATTGTAGTGATCTTTCACCTCCTTGGTTAAGTTGATTCCTAGGTAATTTTGTGTGCACGACTATTGTAAATGGGCTTGCTTACTTGATTTCTTTTTCTGCTAATTCATTGTTGGAGTATAAAAATGCTACCAATTTTTTTGTGTTGATTTTTTATTCTGCAACTTTACTAAAGTTGTTTATCAACTCTAAGAAACCCAAAAAAACAATACAAAAGATCAATCAAACAAAAAGTTGGGTTTTCAAGAAAATAAATAAAATGGAAAAACCATTAGCCAGACTAACTGAAAAAGAAGAGAGAAGACCCAAATCATAAAAATTAGAGATGAAAAAGGAGACTTAACAACCAATAACATAGAAATACAAAGAATCATTACAGACTATTATGAACAACTATATAATGACAAATTTGAAAACCTGGAGGAAATGAATAAATTTCTGGACACATACAAGCTACCAAGACTGAACCAAGAAGAAATAGAAAACCTGAACAGACCAATAATAAGCAAAGAGATTGAAGCAGTAATCAGAGGTCTTCCAACAAAGAAAAGTCCAGGACCAGATGGCTTTACTGCTGAATTCTACCAAACATTTAAAGAAGAATTAATACCAATTCTTTTCAAACTATTCCAAAAAATTGGAATGGAGGCCATTCTCCTCAATTCATTCCATGAGGCCAGTATCCCCCTGATACCAAAACCAGACAAAGATTCAGCAAAAATGAAAACTACAGGCCAATATCCTTGATGAACATAGATGCAAAAATCCTCAACAAAATATTAGCAAACAGAATACAGCAACACATCAAAAAAATTATACACCATGATTAAGTGGGATTCATCTCAGGGATTCAAGGATGGTTCAACATATGCAAATCCATAAATGTGATATCACATCAACAAAATCAAGGACAAAAACCATATGATTATCTTAATAGATGCAGAAAAAGCATTTGACAAAATTCAACATCCCTTCATGATAAAGACTCTCAGCAAATTAGGTATAGAAAGAATCTCAACATAATGAAAGCAGTATATGACAATTCCTCTGCCAATATCATCCCAAGTGGTATGGGAATGAGAAACCCTCTGCCAATATCATCCTGAGAATGGGAATGAGACAAGGATGCCCACTCTTGCCACTCCTATTCAACATAGTACTGGAAGTACTAGCCAGAGCAATCAGGCGAGACAAAGAAATAAAGGGCATCCAGTTTGGAAAAGATGAAGTCAAGTTGTCCCTGTTTGC
Source organism: Galeopterus variegatus (assembly GCF_000696425.1). Lineage (NCBI taxonomy): Eukaryota > Metazoa > Chordata > Mammalia > Dermoptera > Cynocephalidae > Galeopterus > Galeopterus variegatus. The sequence continues at coordinate 43,277 of NW_007732916.1, read as the reverse complement.
AGATGACATGGTCCTGTATATAGAACAGCCCAAAATTTCTACATAAAAATAAAAGTTGATAAATGATTTTAGTAAAGTTGCAGGATACAAAATCAACATCCCACTTCAATCAAGCCACACCTATGAGCCATAGTTTGGCCTGAGTGGGGATTTCCTAAAATGCATTGTGAGGGATATCAAACCCTGGAGATGCTGTGAAAGAAATGTGTTTGGTGCTAAAAGATATTTGAGAAGCACTACATTATTTTTCCCCTTTTTGAAGACTGAAAAGGACAATAGTATATTGAAGGCTTTGGGAAGTCCTGCAGCCAAAAACAGACAAAATGTCCAACCTGTTTCACTTTGATTAACCCTGAATTTTCAAAACTTGTTATTTTTCAAATTGGTTTTCATCCCTTCTTTGGAATAACAGCTCTGAGCATCTCAGAATTGACAGTATAGCACAGTGCTTATAAGCTCGGCTCTGAACTCCCACTCTCTAGATTTCAGTCAGGCTTCCACCAGGGTCCTGGAGGAAGCCTCTTAATCCCTCCAAACTTCAGTTTTCTCATAAATAAAATGGGATTAGTAATATTATCTCATAGGGCTGTTGTGAAGATTAAATAAGATTATATGTGATTTGTACACAGTAAGCACCTGATAAAGGTAAAAGCCATTGTTGTTATTAAAATCCTAAGGAAGTGTTTTCTGTCCATATGCCATTCCTGTCTGCTGCTGTCATATCCTGTCTTCATGTTTTCTGGCCCACATGTCTCTCCCTGTTTTCGTAATCCTCAACTTTGGGCTCAGCTTTAGGTTCACTATGAAGTCAGCACCCATCAGCCCAATAAATTGACTCTGTGGTTTTCACCTACCAGTACTAGGGGTTGTTTTATAAATTGCCTTTTCTTTTCACCCTCCTGAAACTGGACTGCAGTGGAGAGTGGAAGAGTATGATAATAGGCTACTTTTGCTATCACATGATGAAGAGTTTGTGGTCCTCATTTGAGAAACGTGGCGTTTTTAAAAGGAGATGTTCCTTTAAATGCATCCAAGTGTTTAGAACTATAAATTTTACAGTGTAATAAAATCTGTTTGGGCCCTGTACACAGCCAGCCCCGGGCTGAGCACTATCCAGAGGCAGAACATCATGTTCTTGAAAGATTCCAGTTAATGAAACTGTCCTACACTGAGATTTTGAACCAAAGCAAGAGCACCAGAGCTGTTAATACAATGTCCTGTGTTGGGCTGGCTGTTGCTGATGCTTTTCTGTTCTTTAGCTCATCAGGACAGCTGTGATCACAGGGCCTTTTCTCTAACAGGGCCTGCTGAGGAAGGCCCAGGGAAACTTTCTGAACCTGGTCAGTAGATGCAGACAGGAGAGCATCATGAAGCCGCTTTCAACGAAGTCTTCTGTAGCAGTCAAGACTCAGGTCAGAAAGCAGAAGCCACTCTGACTATTTCAAGCCCAAAGCAATTAGACTTAATACAAGCAATTAGGTGCTTACAGAAGGAATCAATGTCGGGGTTGCCTTGAGGGTAGTGGCTCAAGGTCACACCACCACAGCTGCAGGCCAGAGCTCAGGCAATTGCTGTTGCTACTGCTATTGTCACAGACCATGGTGTGAACCCATGAAACTGGTGACCAATAACTGGAACTTAACATCTGGCTGCTGCAATCACATCTGCCCAGTCCTGCTTACTTCCTTCTTCCAAATCTCGCCTGAATTTATCCCAGCCTAAATCTCCCTAGCTGCAAGGGAGCCTAGGAATATAGATTTTTGAACTTCTGGCCCTTTTAGTACAGACAGGGGATATGGAGTATGTTGAAGAGAGTGGACTGGATTCCAAGAGACCATCTCAGGAATAACTTTTAGACAAAACAAGCATAGCTTTCATTTATTAAGTGCCTATGATTTGCCAGATGCTATGTCAGATGGTTTACATATTCATCCAATTTGATTTTCACAACAGTCCTCTGAGGAAAGTAGAATAATAGCCTCCTTTTACATATGAGAAAGCTGAGGATTAGTGAGATTGAATAAATGACTCAGGGCCTGTGATGGCCAATTTTATGTGTCAACTCAGTGAGGCTGTGATGTCCATTCATTTGGTCAAACACCAGTCTAGATGTTGTTGTGAAGGTGTTTCATAGATATGATTCACATTTAAATCAGCAGGCTTTGAGCAGAGCTGATTACCCTCCCTAATGTGGTTGGGCATCATCCATCTGGTTGAAAGCCTTTTGAGAAAAAGTACTTCTGCTTCAGACTGCCTTGGAACTTAAGACTGTAACATCAACTCCTGCTGGAATTTCCAGGCTGCTGGCTTGCCCAGCAGATTTTGGATTTGCCCAGACCCCACAATTGTGTGAGCCAATTCCTTAAAAGACCTCTCTCTCTCTCTCTCTCTCTCTCTCTCTCCCCCCCCCCGTCTCTCTATATATGTATGTATGTATGTATGTATGTATGTATTTTTTCCTCTATTGATTCTGTTTCTCTGGAGAATCCCAACTATACAAGGTCCAACAAGACATAGTAAATGGTATAGCAAAATTTCAAATTCAAGTTTGTGTAACTCAAAAGGCCATACTCTTGGAAGACAGACTTCAGACGGCCTCATGTTCTTAGACTTTCAACAGTTTTATCAGTGCTTGGGGGAGCTCCAGACTCAACGGTGGAAAGATGGTCCATGTATTCTGGGACATTCCACATGGAGAGGAAGCAATGGTCCTCCTAAATATGTAGACCGAGGTTATGGAAGGATTGCTGGATTTGTCTGGTAGTCATTCTTCAAGCATTTATTGAGCACTTATTAGGGAATCAGAGACTGTGTCAGGCTTCATAGAGATGTAAAAAATATACATTCAAAACAGCAGCAACTATATAGTTCTTGACTTCCAGTTTGTTGATGATGGCCTCAAGCTGATGCTTCCTTGGGAATCACCTAAAAGCAACAGGGATGTTTCCTGGGAATCACCTAAAAGCAACAAGCAGTACAAGAAACAGAAATTCAGGCTTTATCTTGGTTAAAATTGTGAGAAAGTTGAAACTCAAAATAGCTGAAGAGTGTCAAAAAATGTAGAAACAGATGAGAAGCAAGGGAGGGAAGAGAAGAGAGATGCAGAGGTTGCAGATCCCATACAGCTGGCAAAATACACTTGTCCAAGGTGAGGGCACACCTTAAGTTTTGAGACATAAATCCTTTGCTTGTAAGTGTGAGAATTGGCAGCCCAGATCAGGAACTGGAGCTACCTTGGATCTGGGTTGATCCTGAGGAAGGAAAGAGAAGGGGCAATATGAGGAATCACACAGGCTAACCGTGTCTGCAGGAAACTGCCAGTGTGAGAGTGGAGAGAAGAGAAGCTTTACTTGGGTCCCAAACCATTGGCTGTCTTTGTCCATTGTGTGACGAGAAGTAGACTTGAACTTACATCCCCGGGTCATAGGGACAGTTCCTGCTGGCTTGGAATCTAACTTCCTGCACAAACTCCGAAAAGTATCAGATCAAGGAAAAACACTCCTCATTCAAAGTTTATTCATCAGAAGTCTATATAAAGGTGATTTCTGCTTCTGAACAAAATGGAGTTACAGGGACTGGATTTATTTTCTGCCTTAAAAAAAAAAGAAAAAGAATATTTGAAGCAATGATGTTCAAAATATTGGACATCATTCAGTGATGTTCAGTGATGTTTGAGAGATGGGACATAAATCAGATGAACCCTACAACTACCCTAAGTTACTGCTCAGAGAGAGTTTTTAGGTCATGGCACAAAGAGGGAAAAACCAGTCAGAGCCCTGTGGTCTCTCAGTTCAGTGGAAGGAGCTGGAAGACCCGTGAGGTCTAAGGGGACTAGAGTTTTCAGGAAAGAATGACAGAGAGAAGAGAGCTACATGCACACATAAAGAAACTACCTAAAGTGGAGTGGGTGGTGGAGACAAGAACCACCTGAAGGATTAGAGGAAAAATTCCCACCTAAGATCAGGAACAAGGCAAGGATGTCTTCTCTCACCATTTCTGATACATGCAGCAACATGGATGAATCTCATAACAATTATACTGAGTAAAAAAGCCAGACTACACAAAGAGAATATACTATAGGATACCATTTATATAAAATTTTAGAAAATGGAAACTAATTTAAAATGACAGAAAGCTGGTCAGTGCTGCATGGGAATGGGAAAGAGGGATTATAAAGGGCATATGGAAAGTTTTTGGGGTGATAAAAATGTTCGGTATTTGATTGGGATGATGGTTTCATGGGTGTATGCATATATTAAAAGTTGTTTATCAAATTGTGTACCTAAATATGTGCAGTTTTTTGTATGTAAGTACACTTCAATGAAGAATACTACCAAAAAAAAGTGAAGAAAAGGAAAGCCAAGGAAAGACAATATACAAATAAATGATGTCCCTGAAGAAAAAAACAGAAATCATGTAATGGAACAAATATTTAAAGATACAATTCATCAAAACTTTTCAGAAACGGAGGAAGACTTGAATCTAGCTATTGAAAAGGAACAGCTAATTCCAGAAAAATCTAACAAGAATTTTTGTCACTGAGGCATATTGTAGCAAAATTATCAAACTGCAGAGATAAACAGCCTTTGGAGCAGTCAGGCAAGTAGACCAAAAGAAGTGACTCGTTCACTTCAGGCTTCTCTAAATCAATATTCGATGCTTGAAGACAGTGGAACAAATTCTAAAAATTCCTCGAGGACAGAAAATGCCATCTAAAATTTTTATACCTGGATTTTTATCTTTAAAAAATATAAAATCAAGCCTTTCTGAACATGGAAGAATTTAGGAAAGGTTGTTCTTATTGGCCTTTTTTGAAGAAACTATTGGAGGACCAACTTCAACCCAGATGACACTCAGAATGGAAGATAACAATGAATTACACAAGGAACGTTGCCTGGTAGTAAAATCAAGTCCGTTGTTAGAACAGAAATCCCTGAAGAGGATTTAAATGCTTTGGAAGAGTTTGGGAACTTGAGGGTACATGAGCTTGAAAACGTCAGTGGCTCAGAATGAAGCCAAGAAATAAATGCAGAAAAGCAACCATATCTGACAGCAGGGGAGATTAAGAATTCCTAAATTGTTGTACTGAGATGCTACTGGCCACTCTGCATGAGGAACTGAGGCCTGGCTGCATTTTTATAACATGCTCCGGGAGTATGGAACATTGACTGCCTTCTTGGGAGTGGTGCATTTGCCAGTTTGGAAGAGGGAACACTCTTTTCCAAAAAGAGTGAAAGATATCAAGTGATTGAATAACAGATTGCATAGAAGTTTAAAATGATCTTGGCAGAATTTAAGAAAGTCATTTAAAAGTTGTCAGACTCATTTTGGGGAAAAATAAAAACATTTTAAGAGGGGTTGTATTTTAGATTTTGGAATTATTGTTAATTTTCTAAGGTACGAGCATGACGTTATAGTTATGTAGGAAAATATCCTTATTTCTAGATTTATGCTGAAATATATGGGAGCAGAGTGCCATAATATCTGTGATTTGCTTCCAAATTATTCAGCAAAAAAGGTACATATCAAACATAAAAAAAGAAAAAATATGGTGAAATGTTAACAATTAGTGAATCTTGGTGAGCAGTATACAGGGTGTTCATTATACTAATCTTTCCATTTTTCTGTGTGAAGTTTCCAAAATAAAACGTCCAATTAAGAGCAAAACATCAAAGCAGCAAAGATATCTTTTCAAGAAACCAAGAGCTAAAATAAACATCTCCCTGAGGAAGTATCTGGGTTTATGGATACAATCAGATGACTTGAAGAAATAACTCAGATGCACAAGAGGATGTGGTTGCTGTTTGGTGAGCTGAGAAAGAGCACAATATAAAGAAGACATTGGAAAGCTGGAACTCTGTGGAAAGATTAAACACTTTTCCTAGTTATTTCATAAAAACTTTCAGAAGGGGGAAACTCCTTAATGAACATAATTTAAGTAAAGTAAAAAGGATACCTGTACACTGAAGTTCAAGAAGAAAAAAATTCCAGACTTAAGTTGGCATAGAACTGTTACTACTTGAGAAGGAAACAATTGGAATGAAAGAATCACTGAGCTCAGTAATCAAATCTTATCTTAAATCTCAGACAGTCCTAAAAGAAGCTCTATAGCCCAAAGAGGATAAAACTCTCAGTCTGTATAATTACATTGAACTACTGAAACACCTGATGACTAGGGAGAGAAGATAAAACGTTAGAGAAGACAGACAACAGCTAACTCTTGGACAAACTAAGAATGGTTGAAAACAGTAGAGTTCATTTCCAATCCAAACTGAGTGATGAGGTGTCAGGTAGGCATAAGCTGGAAGCAAAAAGAAGTTGGACACAGCATTCCATCAAAGCTCACCTGGAAAATGGGTGCACAACCTCGCAGCTGAAGCACAAGTCCTTACCAACCTGGACAGGCAGAGAAGCATGGCTCTGCAGGAGAATGTATGGGAAGAGCGAGAGGGAGAGCTCTCAGTAGCAGAGAAAGTGAGCAGATAATTTAAGAATGAGAGAATGAATTACAAGGTTGGGGGGCAAGATCTAATAAGACCTAGTTTGCTCTTAATTATCAGAAAGTCTGTGACAGTGGGCACACTGCTGTTGCTGCAGAAAGACCTCATATTGGAGAGAGGAGGTAAGCTGCCAGTGTGGAACAGAAATTAATACAAACAGAATCAAGACATCAGTGCTTCAAATGCCAGTGACTGTAACTCCAGGAAGACATGATCCTGAAACCCTTCTACAGGGAGGTCTTTTGGCCCACCTGCAGGAACTGGGGGTATCCCAGTTCAGGCACATTATTTGCTGGGTCCAGTGAAAAAGTTGGGGTCCCTTGATCAAAAAGCAGGGGAAAGTATGCCATTAAAGGTATTAAAATATATAGCTCTTTCCTTTCTTCTGAGGCTTCCTCATCTTTACATTATCCGGTGGCTGTTTTAAATGCAGATATAAGAGCATTTATCTCACATGCAGACTCACAATTAGTGAATCTTGGTGAGCAGTACTGTGACCTGTCCAGGTCGTTATGGACTTGGCTTCAGAATTTCAGAATTGTGACACGACGCAATTCTCATTTTGTAGCTCATACATATATGTATTTACTTCTTACAGAACTGTGGAAGTGCTGCACAAAACTCACTAAACTTTTTATTTTGCCTCTCGATACCCTCTGTCTTTGGATTATTGGCGAGTAAGGAAGGACTTAAGGGAAAGGAACTACGGATGACCCTGTCTTTCCCTTTCCGTCCCTGTCATGATTTTTAGTGTAAGTCGTTGGCTAATACAGGGAGGTGGCACGAGTGAACAAGGATGTGATAGAGTTCCTTGGTCATTCATGTTTCTTAGAACATCATTGCCTTCTCTCTGTGTTTGAAGTAAGTTCTGTTCTAGGGGAGGCGTGGCTCTCGGACTGTTTGCAGCCCTGCTTACTCATAGTCATGACACGCTTACCTAGAACTTGCTTTGTACCTTGTCTCGCTTACCTCCCATGCATTGCGGGTCCACCAGAATAAACCCTTCTACAGGGAGGTCTTTTGGCCCACCTGCAGGAACTGGGGTATCCCAGTTCAGGCACATTATTTGCTGGGTCCAGTAAAAAAGTAGTTTGGGTCCCTTGATCAAAAAGCAGGGGAAAATATGCCATTAAAGGTGTTAAAATATATAGCTCTTTCCTTTCTTTCAAGGCTTCTTCATTTTACATTATCCAGTGGCAGTTTTAAATGCAGATATAAGAGCATTTATCTCATATGCAGAATCACTGAAATCACACAGTTGTCATTTTGTAGCTCGTACATGTATGTATTTATTTCTTACAGAGCTATGGAAATGCTGCACAAAAGTTACTAAACTTTTTATTTTGCCCCTCAATACCCTCTATCTTTGGATTATTGGCGAGTAAGGAAGGACTTAAGGGAAAGGAACTACGGATGACCCTGTCTTTCCCTTTCCGTCCCTGTCATGATTTTTAGTGTAAGTCGTTGGCTAATACAGGGAGGTGGCACGAGTGAACAAGGATGTGATAGAGTTCCTTGGTCATTCATGTTTCTTAGAACATCATTGCCTTCTCTCTGTGTTTGAAGCAAGTTCTGTTCTAGGGGAGGCGTGGCTCTCGGACTGTTTGCAGCCCTGCTTACTCATAGTCATGACACGCTTACCTAGAACTTGCTTTGTACCTTGTCTCACTTACCTCCCATGCATTGCGGGTCCACCAGAATTCCGTGCTCACGAAGCCAAACACAAGTTCAAAGAGAAAATTACGAAGAATGTCAAGATGAGAACAGCAGAGCATTAGACCAGGCAGGGGCCCATCTGGGCACAGGGCTGTGTGCAACCCCGTCAGCTGCAGTCCCCTGAGCCAGCCCTGACTCTGGTTTCCTGGTGGCTTAGTGGTTAGGATTCTGCAGATGTTTTGAAGCAGAATCTCTGGAAACTTCAGTGGTTTGTATCTTTAACAAGTTCCCTAGAAAATTCTAATGCCCACTGATGTTTAAAATCCACTGACTTGTCTACGGCCATACCACCCTGAATGCGCCCGATCTCGTCTGAAAATCCACTGACTTGGTCCCACTACCCATTTTGCAATTGAGTCCTCAAGGTCACACAAGTCAGAAGCAGTGAAGTAGGAACTAAAACCAGGTTTTTTTACTCTTAGCCCACCCTGAGTCCCTAAACTAAGGAGCCTAGTTTCCCTGCAGTTTCTTAATATCCATCCTTATCTTCAATCCCCTTGTAAACTCCTGAACACCAGGGACTATATGAACCAAACTGACTACCCAACACATGCTGGGGGTGAAGTAGTGAATTGTTATTTCAGTAAGTAGACGAATGAATGAAAGAAAGAATGAAGGGATGAATGATGATCGCTACTCATTTTAAGTTTACTTTTAGGTGTCTTTATTGCTATCTATTGCAAGTCCTTTTTGGCAGAGGGCTGGGTTCAAAAGATAAAATACATCAATTCAATGAAAGGGGCTCCAATGGAGCTAAAAACCCCCGGCCTATGTACTCAAGTAACCGGGACCCCAGAAGGATGACTGCCCAGCAGAGCCGAAATTCTAATGCCCACTGATGTTTAAAATCCACTGACTTGTCTACGGCCATACCACCCTGAATGCGCCCGATCTCGTCTGAAAATCCACTGACTTGGTCCCACTACCCATTTTGCTCTTTACATTATCCGGTGGCTGTTTTAAATGCAGATATAAGAGCATTTATCTCACATGCAGACTCACAATTAGTGAATCTTGGTGAGCAGTACTGTGACCTGTCCAGGTCGTTATGGACTTGGCTTCAGAATTTCAGAATTGTGACACGACGCAATTCTCATTTTGTAGCTCATACATATATGTATTTACTTCTTACAGAACTGTGGAAGTGCTGCACAAAACTCACTAAACTTTTTATTTTGCCTCTCGATACCCTCTGTCTTTGGATTATTGGCGAGTAAGGAAGGACTTAAGGGAAAGGAACTACGGATGACCCTGTCTTTCCCTTTCCGTCCCTGTCATGATTTTTAGTGTAAGTCGTTGGCTAATACAGGGAGGTGGCACGAGTGAACAAGGATGTGATAGAGTTCCTTGGTCATTCATGTTTCTTAGAACATCATTGCCTTCTCTCTGTGTTTGAAGTAAGTTCTGTTCTAGGGGAGGCGTGGCTCTCGGACTGTTTGCAGCCCTGCTTACTCATAGTCATGACACGCTTACCTAGAACTTGCTTTGTACCTTGTCTCGCTTACCTCCCATGCATTGCGGGTCCACCAGAATTCCGTGCTCACGAAGCCAAACACAAGTTCAAAGAGAAAATTACGAAGAATGTCAAGATGAGAACAGCAGAGCATTAGACCAGGCAGGGGCCCATCTGGGCACAGGTCTGTGTGCAGCCCCATGAGCTGCAGTCCCCTGAGCCAGCCCTGACTCTGGTTTCCTGGTGGCTTAGTGGTTAGGATTCTGCAGATGTTTTGAAGCAGAATCTCTGGAAACTTCAGTGGTTTGTATCTTTAACAAGTTCCCTAGAAAATTCTAATGCCCACTGATGTTTAAAATCCACTGACTTGTCTACGGCCATACCACCCTGAATGCGCCCGATCTCGTCTGAAAATCCACTGACTTGGTCCCACTACCCATTTTGCAATTGAGTCCTCAAGGTCACACAAGTCAGAAGCAGTGAAGTAGGAACTAAAACCAGGTTTTTTTACTCTTAGCCCACCCTGAGTCCCTAAACTAAGGAGCCTAGTTTCCCTGCAGTTTCTTAATATCCATCCTTATCTTCAATCCCCTTGTAAACTCCTGAACACCAGGGACTATATGAACCAAACTGACTACCCAACACATGCTGGGGGTGAAGTAGTGAATTGTTATTTCAGTAAGTAGACGAATGAATGAAAGAAAGAATGAAGGGATGAATGATGATCGCTACTCATTTTAAGTTTACCTTGAGGTGTCCTTATTGCTACCTATTGCAAATCCTTTTTGGCAGAGGGCTGGGTTTAAAAGATAAAATACATCAATCCAATGAAAGGGGCTCCAATGGAGCTAAAAACCCCCGGCCTATGTACTCAAGTAACCGGGACCCCAGAAGGATGACTGCCCAGCAGAGCCGTGTCCCACTTCCTGCTTCAGCTCTCCACCTACACTGTCCCTGTTCTAATGCCCTGGCTGTGACTCATGCCCTCCCCATGTGCCCAAGCTCAATTTGATCTAGTGTTTATAATTGCCTCCCATTTGGGCTGCTGGTGCTTAGATTATATAAACACCCACCATTCTCATAGAGTCAGGGGCTGGGAGGGACAAGTCCATTAGTCTTTGTGGCTGCAGTAATATTTTATGTCAAGGCTTCTCCAGCCTCTCTGCGATGCATGGTTGGCCACAGATGCTGACAGTATTGATCGTATCTATATTGACATGATGGCTGCTCTCTAGAGTGGGAGATCTACATACTTGGACTCAGGTGGGAGAGAAAGAATCTTTGTCAAAGGCAGAAATGTGTCCTCAGAGGTCACAAGAGTAGTTTTGCTAGAACCGGTCTCACCAAGTGGCATGTCTTTCTTATAACACCCTAACCCCACCTCTCCCCCTGGATACCTCATATTTTTAAATGGGTAGATGAATGGATGGATGAGTGAAATCATGTCAGTTAAATTTTATGAGTAATGGTGTTAGAGTGTCTGAAGTGAAAGGACCATGACAGATCTTTGAATCCACAGAGAAGGAAACTGAGGCTCAAAGTTGGTCTTAAATATTTAGGACAAAACTGAACTATTCTATACTCCTAATTGAATACACTCCAGGATATTAATATTCCTTCATTCCAGTAAATGACAACTATATACTAGGCGTGGACCTGCTTCTTGCCCATATGGTGCCTTTTTGCAAGTAGGAAAAGGTGCTTCTTCCTCCTGGTGGGCACAGGGTTTCCCCAGGGTGCATGGCCAGCAAGCAGAGTGGCAGCTGGATTTCAGCACCTCTTGCTCCTCAGGTGGGCACCCTTGTGTGGTGAACGACCTGCACAATTGTCACTGGAGGCTCTGACTACGGAAGCTCAGTTTGTCCCTGAGGACAGACCTGAGCCTTATCTACCTCTGTAAATCCTACCTCAGTTAGAGCTGTGCCTGGCCCACTACAGGAGGAAGGGAAGTGTTTAATAAGGAAAGAACAGAGGGGGGAGAAAGAGCAACAACTAATATCCCTGGGAACTTTGGAAGTGAAACTTTGTGAAGGAACAAAACAAGTAAAACCCAAACAGCCGATCCCTAGGTCTCGTGAAGAAAAATAAAGCAAAATGAAATAGAGTCCAATTAGTTAGCTTAAACAATATTAAAGTCCAGAGGAAATGGAAAGATAGTCTTGCTGACATTATTGCGAGCTGCAGAGAGGGGCCAGGCAATTATATTAGGGAAAACAGATAAGTTTGTGAGTTTTCAAATAAAGAAGCAATCACAGAGATAAAAGCAGGTGCTTTCCCCAAATGGAAAACATAACTAGATCATTCATCAACTTCCCATACAGAGCTCAGGCACCTGATCTGGAGACAAATAAGGGGATTTTTTTTTTTTAATGGTGTTCTCTTGAATATCCTGATTCCTTTGCTTTGAGCTAATTTGTATTAATCTATCTCCCCCAGGAGGCTATAAAATTCTTCCTTTCCTCCATAAACCTTTGGAAGGACAGATGGTCACTTATCTGCCAATGCAGTTTAAATTTGCTCCTTATCCTATGGTGGGGGTGAAGAGGAGTCTGGGGAGAGATGGGGTGTTAAGAGCAGGGAAGCAAAGAAAAGGAAGAGAGATTAATCTTTTATTATGTTCAGGAGTTCAATAATATAGTCACTGTTTCTCTGTCTCGTTTATTTAAACAACAAACCCCTGTCTTTCTTTTAGAGTCAACTTTGGCTTGTGTCACACCAGAGTAGGGATTTTGTAAACTTGTTGAAGTCACAGGTCTCTTTGAGAATCTGGTCAAAGGATGTGGATCTCCTCCTCAGAAAAGATGCTCATATGCATATGCTCACGCATTTTGACAAATAATTTCAAAAGGTTCATGTATTCCCTGATACCCATCTTGGATCCCAAGTTAAAAACACCTGTTCTGGGTCCTGGAATAGAAGCCATTTTGGAGAGGGCCCTAGAAGCTTAAAGTGATAACACACAACAGGGTCCATTTTGAATTTTAAGTGGGTTTGAAGGCCTCGGTGCATTAGGAGGAGATGTTTGGAAATGCCATATCTTAGAAGCATTAGTGAGGGCCCTGCTACCTGAGATCTTGGGGAGAAGGAGGAGAAACTGGCAGGAAAATGCTACCACAGTCTTTGTAAGGGACACTTCTTCATTCAAGAAGTTTGGTCGACATGGAAGTTTAGCCTGTAATTTACCAACACTGCCATAAGGTGGCAGCACTGTAATCATATGACTTCCAAGTATGCCTTGTGTGTACATGTTTCTGGGTTCCAAAATCAAACCAATAAGTTTCCACTCAACAGAGAGCCGAAATTTGCCTACCAAGTGCTGACTGCGGGTCTGGATGTTGGTAGTACAAAAATAAAGAAGATACATCAGTTTCTTTACGTTCCACTCTTTTTAATTCCTCAAGCAATAAGTGGCCATCATGGGGCTAGATTTTAATTCCTGAAATTCTTTTAGCCATCTTCTCCTCCAGAGTCAGATAGTGAGTACCTTTATTCCTTTCCCTTTAATTTCATAAAATCTGTGTGGGGTATGCCTAGTATTTCCTCCCCCACCCCAGACCTCCTGAATGCTGAGATGATGTAGTCTCTTTTCTCTGATTAATCAAAAAAAGAATGATTTATTGAACCATCTATTATATAGATAAAAAGTATTACCAGTCACCAAGGAGTTCACTAAGCTCTCTTCCTAAACTAGAGGTGGGGTTCCTAGATGCTTTGTCCGGTTCACCTCTAACACATACTCACCCATTCTTTAGGCTGTTGGGAAGTAGGTCTGCTTCCAAGAGGAAGTTTGGCTTAGACCTTCAAGGTAAACTTCTCCAATTTGAGAGCAAAGGATTTGTCTTCCCTTCTCTGAATTCCTAAGTCCTTATGATCTGGCATTTAACATAAACTACCTAGCATTTCAGCTTATTTGTGTACATATCCTGTCCTGCAGGCTTAGAGTGCATTTCCATCTGCTAGGACATCTTTAGTAGAATGCTCAATAAGTGATATTGGTTGAATATTCCAGTCAGCAGGGTGTGAATAGTCAGAGGACAGCTGGGGTGGGCATGCTGCACAGAAGGAATGACAAGTGCAAGGGCACCCAGTAGGAAATGCCAGGGTCTTCCCAGGAGAGGGCAAGTCCTCCCAGTGGGACCAGGGATGTGGCATGAAGGTGGAAGAAGAGACAGGTCTGTAATGGTGAGGAGCAGTCAGACTGAAGGGACCTTGAGTGCCAACCTAAAGTGTCTGGACTTGGTTTGGTAGGCAAAGGGGAGTTAGCAAGGGCGCCAAGTAAAGATTTCAGCAAAATGCAGAAGGACAGTGTGGGTAAGCAGGGAACAATAGGAGCTCACTACACTCATGCAGGGGTGAGATCATAAGGAGCTGAAATGTGCAGTGTCCTTGACAATGACAAGGAAGGGTGGACTCAAGCAAGACAGTTAAAGGAAGAATGAACTAACAGCACCTGTTGACTGCATATGGGGTGGCCAAAGAAAGTGACCTGGGGCTAATAGGGAGATGAGGTGTTGGATCTGGGGCCAAGATTAACACTCAAAAGAGTATCAAATGTAAACTTTTGATGTTATCTCTGATTTGAATATACAAGGACATACACAAACAAGATTCTCTGTAGATATATACAAGCTGATTCCAAAAGTTATATGGAAAGGCAGAGAGACTTGAATGGACAACATTATTTTGAAAAGAAAACCAAAACTGAAAGATTTGCACTGCCTGATTTTAAGACCTACTAGAAACCATGACAACCAAGACAGTGTCATGTTGGGAAAAGGGTAAAGCTCATTGACGCAGAATAGAGAGTCCAGAAACAGACTGACATAAATATAATCAATTGATTTTTCACAAAGATGCAAAGGCAGTTCAGTGGAGTGTTTTTAACAAATGATGATGAGAGAACTAGATATCCATACATTTAAAGAATGAATCTGTACCTCACACCATTTACAAAAATTGATCTAAAATGGATCATAAACCTAAATATAAAATGTAAAACAATAAAACTCTTGTAAGAAAATATCAGGGAAAATCTTTGTGACTTTGAATTTGGCAAAGAGTTATATATGACACCAAAAGTATGATTCATGAAAGGAAAAAGATATTTTTAACTTCACCAAAATTAAAGACTTTTGCTCTGCTAAGGACACTGTTAAGAAAATGGAAATTCAAGCCACAGAATGGGAGAAAATGCTTACCAATCACATTTCTGACAAAGAACTTGTATCCAGAATATGTAAAGAACTGTCGAAACTCAACAATGTGAAAACAACCTAATTAAAAAACTAGGCTAAAGCTTGAACTGACACTTCACCAAAGAAGATATATAGATGGCAAGCACAGACATGAAAAGATGCTTAGCATTCTTAGTCATTAGGGAAACACAAAATTTAAGCCACAATGACCATCATTATAAACATATAATGGCTAAAATTAGAAGAAAAAACTGACTTACACCTTGATTTCTGACTTCTGGCCTCCAGAACTGAGACAATAAATTTCTGTTGTTTTAAGCCACCCAGTTTGTGATACTATATTACGGTATCCCTAGCAAACGAATACACACCAGTTCACCCTCTTTTAGCTACCCAGCTCTGCTCCTGCCCCCAGGACAGCCCCTCATCGCAGGCTCTGCCCATAGCCTCTATTCTTTAGTCTCTTCAGCTGGCCCACACCACTCCTGTGCTGTCCATCCTTGCATCTCTGCAATGCTCCCAAATCAGATTCTCAGTCACCTCAAGATTGATTGTGCTCTTGACAATAATTGCCGCAGTTCACGTTTCCTTTTTTTCTCTATTTTATTTTTTGACAGTTTTGTTTTTATTGAAAGATAATTGATTATATATATTTGTGGGGCACAGAATTGAATATCAATACATGTGTACAATATGTGGTGATCAAATCAAGATAATTACTATACTCAGATTTACAAAATATAATCAATCTTTGTGACCTCTAACTAGTTTCTTGCCAACCCCCCTCCCCCTTTCCCACCTCTATTAGCCATGACTCTGTTCTCTTTTTGTTTTTTGAAAGTTTAATGTATTATTGTGATTCTCTTTCTTTCTTTCTTTCTTTCTTTCTTTCTTTCTTTCTTTCTTTCTTTCTTTCTTTCTTTCTTTCAGCTCCCACTTATGAGTGAGGACATGCAGTATTTCTCTTTCTGTCCCTGGTTTATTTCACTTAACATGATTTTCTCTAAGCTCATCTATGTTGAGGCATAACATTCCCTGACTTAAAACTATACTACAAAGCTATAGTGACCAAAACAGCATGGCACTGGCATAAAAACAGACACTCAAACCAATGCAACAGAATAGAGAACCCAGAAATCAAGCCACATAGTTACAGCCAAGTGATCTTTGACCAAGGCAACAAGAACGTACATTGGGGAAAAGATTGCCTCTTCAATAAATGGTGCTAGGAAAACTTGAAATCCATATGTAGAAAAATGAAATTAGACCTGTGCCTCTCACCATATACAAAAATCAACTCAGAATGGATTAATGACTTAAATATAAGACCTGGAACTATAAATCTCCTAAAAGAAAACATAGGGGAAACACTTCAGGATATAGGACTGGATAAAGACTTTATGAATATGGCCTCAAAAGCACAGGCAATAAAAGAAAAAATAAACAAATGAAATTATATCAAGCTGAAAAGCTTCTGAGTAGCAAAAGAAAAAATTAACAGAAAAGACAACCTACAGAATGGGAGAAAATATTTGCAAACTATATATCTGACAAGGGATTAATACCCAGAATATACAAAGAATTCAAACAACTCAACAGTAAGAAAATAAGTATCCCAATTAAAAAATGGGCAAAGGAACTAAACAGACATTTCTCGTATGAAGATATACAAATGGCCAACAGACACATGAAAAAATGCTCAACATCACTCAGCATCAGGGAAATGCAAATCAAAACCACACTGAGATATCATCTCATCACAGTTAGACTGCCTAATATTAAAAAGACAGGGATTAATAAATGCTGGCGAGGATGTGGAGAAAGGGGAACCCTCTTCCACCAATTGTGCGATTGTGAATTAGTGCAGCCATTATGGAAGGTTTCTCAAACAACTACAGATAGAACTTGCCACACAACCCAGCAATCTCATTGCTGGGTGTGTACCCAAAGGGACAGAACTCATCTTGTTAAAGGAATACCTGAACTCCAATGTTTATTGCAGCTCTATTTGCAATAGTCAAGAGTTGGAATCAACCTAAACGTATAGTGACAGAAGACTAGATTAGGAAAATGTAGTGTATTTACAGTTCACATTTCCTGCCTTTATCACGTGCCAGGCGTGAGGTTGGGTGCTTTACTTTCATTCTCTCATTGAAAACTCACCTGAGGTAAGTGCGAACACTGTTCCATTTTAGAGAAGAGGAAACTGAGGTTCAGAGAGGCTAAGTAACAGATCATATATGCTATGTTATCTGAAAATCTGTGTGCATAACCTCTGCACTCTCCTGCCTCCCACACACTGTCCTGCCTCTCTCGAGATGCCACTTCCAACTGTCTGCCACCCATTTCCACCTGGATAGCCTTTGGTCTCCTCAAGTTCCCTGTGTCTAGAACAAGCTTGGTGGTCCCTCCCCTCTACACACACACACACCAGCTTCTCCCTCCACTTCCTATAGTGGCCTCAGCCTCACCAGGCTGGAGACCTGGCTTCCCCTTAGCCTTGCTCCTGGGCCTTTCAGGGTTCAGGAGGGGCTGGGGCCACTTTTCCTTTTTGAGGCCCCAGTATTTTTTATTTTTTATTTTTATTGATTGATTTTTAAAAATTTTAAATACAGTGGTATTCACTGTTTTTGTGTGTAGTTTTACAAATTTTGACACACACCTAGATTTTGTAACCATCACCACAAACAAGATACAGAACAACTGCAACACCCTAAAGAATGTGATCCCCTGATCTGTTTTCTGTTCTGTATTAGTTTATTGTAGCTGCTGTAACAAATTACCACAAACTTAGTAGCTTCAACAACTGAAATTTATTCTCTTGAAGTTCTGGAGTCCAGCAGTATAGCATCAGCATCACTGGGCCAAAATTAAGGTGTTGGCTGTCCACACTTCCAAAGCTGGAGGCTCTAGGGGACAAGCCATTCCTTGTCTCTTCCAGCTTCTGCTGGCTGCCAGCATTGCTTGCCTTGTGGGCACATTAATCCAACCCTCAAGTCTCTCTGCTCCATCTTCACATCATCTTTTTTCTGTTGGGGTGTTCCTTTGTTACAGCAGCACCCCAGAATCACCAGAAGCTAGGGGAGAGACAAGGACCATGTCCCTCCTCTCCTACCCTGTTGAGCCTCATATGGTGGTGGGACAGTATAACCAGACATTAGAGTCCTCATCTTCCTCTGCCTTCCTCTTACAGGGAGACTTCAAAATGTTCACAGAGAAGTGGAGTTAAAAGATAAAAAATTTTTAGAAAGTTTATTTCTCTATATAAGCTCCATCAAGTTCAAGACAGTTTTGTAAGTGATGACACCAGCCATTTAGTCCATTCCTAAGGAGGGTCATGGGAATTTAACCATGTCACTGCAGTCTTTTTTCCATTATTAATCGAAGAAAAAATGGGTACCCTTTAAAGATTTAAGATTGGGAAACAAAAAGAAGTGAGGAGGAGCCAAGTCAGGATATAAGGTAGATGCCTAATGATTTCCCATCAGAACTCTCACAAAATTGCCTTTGTTTAAAGAGGGGAATGAGCAGAAGCACTGTTGTGGTAGAGAGGGACTCTTGGTAAATCTTTCCCTGGCATTTTCCTGCTAAAGCTTTGGCTCTCTCAAAACACCCTCATAGTAAGCAGAGGATATCATTCTTTGGCCCTCCAGAAAGTCAACAAGCAAAATGCCTGAGCAACCCAAAAAACTGTTGCCACGACCTTTGCTCTTGACTGGTCCACATTTGCTTTGACTGAATCACTTCCATCTCTTGGTAGCCATTACTTTGATTATGCTTTGTCTTCAAGATCATAGCAGGAAAGCCATGTTTCATTTGCTATTACAGTTCTTCATAGAAATGCTTCAGGATCTTGATCCCACTTGTTTAAAATTTCCATCAAAATCTCTGCTCTTGGGCCAGCCCGGTGGTGCACTTGGTAGAGTGCAGCGCTTGGGAGTGTGGCAGCGCTCCCGCTGAGGGTTCGGATCCCATATAGAGACCGGTCCGCTCACTGGTTGAGCGCGGTGCAGGCGCGACACTGAGGGTTGCGATCCTGTTACCGGTCACGAAAAAAGACAAAAAGGAAAAAAAAAAAAAAAACTCTGCTCTTGGGGCCAGCCCCATAGCTCAACCCGTGGCTCACTCAGGAGAGTGTGGCACTGGTAGCACCAAGGCCGCGGGTTTGGATCCTATATAGGGATGGCTGGTGCACTCACTGGCTGAGTGTAGTGCAGACCACATCATGCCGAGGGTTGCGATCCCCTTACCAGTCAAAAAAAAAAAAAAAAAAAAAATCTCTGCTCTTGTCTGCAGCTGATCTGGGCACAACAGTTTTGGCACCCATTGAACAGAAAGTTTGCTCAACTATAATTTTTCAGTCAGAATTGTGTAAGCTGAACCACTTGAGATGTCTGTGGTGTTGGCTTTTGTTTCTGCTATTAATCAGTCCTCTTCAATCAAGGCACGAACAAGATTAATGTTTTCCTTGCAAATTGATGTGGTTGGTCTGCTGCTGTGGGCTTCATCTCCAACATCGTTTCATCCCTTCTTAAAATGAGTTATTCTTTCTACTCTTTAGCACCACTTATATCCTTAGTATGAAGAGTAAAGGACAAACCTAGTAAGACAATAATGCAAACAGCAAACATATAAGAGACGGGCAAAATTAGAAGATGTAACTTGGAACAACAAAATGTCAAAAAGTGGTGGGTGGGTAATGACACAAAAGCATAGGGTTGGCTTTGTCTTTTTCTTTTTTCTTAGATATCAAAGTTAAGTTGTTATGAGTCTAAAATAATTTGTTATAACTATAGTATGTTTTTTGTAAGCCTCACAGTGACCATAATGCAAAAACTTATAAGAGACACACTAACAATAAATAGTGAGAAATCAAAATGTAAAGCTAGAGAAAAGCGTTCACCCACAAAGGAAGACAGTATGTCCAGAAAAAAGGAAAAGAGGATAGGATGTACAAAACAATCAGAAAAAAATAGTGGAATGGAAGTAATGAGTCCCTATAATCAATAATAACCCTAAATGTAAATATTTAATGTGCCTATTAAGAGACACACAGTGGTTCAATGGATTATGAAATAAAAATCAACAATATGCTGCCTGCAGGAAACTGACTTAACCAATAAAGACACAGAGTGGCTGAAAGTGAAGGGATGGAAAGAGATATTTTGTGCAAATGGAAACCAAAAAAGAGCAGGAGTATCTATATTTATATCAGATGAGATAGACTTCAAGCCAAGGAAAGGGAAAAAAAGGTAAGGAATATCATTATATAATGATACAGGGATCAATTCAACAAGAGGATATAACAATTCTAAAAATATATGCACCCAACTCTGGAGCTCCCAGTTATATAAAGCGTTTACTACTGGACCTAACAGGAGAGATAGACTCCAATACAATAATAGTTGTTGACTTTAGTACCCCCCTTTCAACAAAGGACAGACCATCCAGACAGAAAATTAACTAGAAAATATCAGAATTAATCTCTACTCTAGGCCAACTTGACCTAACAGACATTTATATAACATTTCATCTGACAGCTGCAGAATACATATTCTTCTCAGAATACACATGGAACATTCTCTAGAAGAGACATGTTAGGACACAAAACAAGTTTCAACAAATTTTAAAAAATCAAAATCATGTCAACTACTTTGTCCAATCACAACAGAATAAAACTAGACATCAACAACAAAAGGGACACTAGAAACCATACAAATACATGGAAATTAAACAATATGCTCCTAAACAACGAATGTGTCAAAGAAGAAATCAAGAAGGAAATTCAAAAATTCCTGGGGACAAATGAAAATGAAAACACAACATATGAGAAGTTATGGGATACAGCAAAAGCAGCTCTAAGAGGGAAGTTTATGGCAATAAATGCCTACATCAAAAAAGAAAAAAGACTCCAAATAAGCAACCTAATGTTACACCTCAAGGAGCTGGAAAAACAAGTGCAAACCAAACCCAAAATCAGTAGGAGAGAAATAACAAAGATCAGAGTAGAAATAAATGAATTAGAGGTTTAAAAAAAATACAGAATATCGATGAAACAGAGTTGATTTTTCAAAAAAATTTTAAAAATCAATAAACTTTTAGGTAGACTAATGAAAAAAGAGGGAAGACTCTTTTAATAAATAAAATCAGAAATGAAAAAGGAGACATCACAACTGATACCACAGGAGTATAAAGGATCATAAGAGACTACTATGAACAACTATATGCAAACATACTGGAAAACCTAGAAGAAATGGGTAAATTCCTGGACACGGACAACTTACCAAGGTTGTGAAATGAAGAACTAGAAAAGCTAAAGAGATCAATAATGAGTAATGAAATTGAAGCGGTAGTAAAAAGTCTCCCAGCAAAGAAAACCCCAGGACCAGATGAGTTTACTGCTGAATTCTACTAAACATTTCAAGAAGAACTAATACCACTGATCTCTAGTGGCCCCAGCTTGGCTGTTGTTGCTTTTTAATAGCTGTAAATTGTTTGATTTGTAAGAGAAAGTGACACTGGGGACCGTCTATTCTGCCATCTTGACCAGAAACCTCAAACTGCTGTTGTATCCTTCTTAGTGCCTCAAACTAGATCCTGTTCAGCCATGTTATAACAAGTTAGTACGAGTTTATTTTGGTGCAAAAAAAAACCCCTGAAATTCATGCGTAATTTATTCATAACATGCATTTTCCATGAACTTTTTGAAGACCCCTCATATAAGGACATTTGTGATTGCATTTAAGGCCCATCTGGACAATTCAGGATCATTACCATCACAGAATTCTAAATTTAATCACACCCGCAGAATCCCTTTTTGCCAAATGAGTTAAGATTTACAGGCTCCACAGATTAGAACATGGATACCTTGGTGGGGTGAGGGGTGGGAAAGCATTACTCAGCCTAACACATGTCCCTGTCACCTTTTACAGGTCAGATAAATGGAATCATATAGTGTAATCTTTTGAGACTGGCTTTTTTCACCCAGCATAACGCCTTTGAGATCCATCCAAGTTGTTGCATGCATTGGTGATTGCTTGTTTTTTATTGCTAATTTTAAATTTTATTATTTATTATTTCATTTGTTTATGCATCGTGTGAATATATAACAATTTATCTTTTCACCAGTTGAAGAATATTTGTGTAATTCCCAATTTGGATGATTATAAATTGTGCTGCTATAAACATTTGTGGACAGGTTTTTGTAAGAACACAAGTTTCATTTCTCTAGAATAAATATCTAGGAGTAGTAATGCTAGGTTGTGAGGTAAGAGCATGTTTAACTGACAAACTGTTTTCCAAAATCACTGTACATTTGTCATTCCCACCAGCAATGTAGGAGAATTGCCCCTACATCCTTGACAGCACTTGGCAGGGTTGGTTCCTTCTGAGGACTCCGAAGGAGAGATCCATTCCATGCCCCTTCCTAGCTTCTGGTGGTTGTGGGGTGCTGCTGTAACAAATACCTAAAGATGCACATGTGACTTTGAAATCGCATAATGGGTAGAGGCCAGAAGAGTTTTAAGGTGCATGATGGAAAAAACCTTGAGTCCCTTGGAAGAGACTGCAGCTAGCAACACGAATGTAAAAGGTTCTTCTGGTGCGGTCTCAGGAAGGAGGAACATGTTATTGGAAATGGGAGGAAAGGCGATTCTTGTTATAGGTATCTCAGGACGGGGTCCGGTTATGGTGTCCCGCCACGGGTCAGCGTGAGGCTCAACAGGGGAGGACAGGAGGGACATGGCCCCAGCCCCTGGCTGGGAATTGCTGGGGTCTGAGGAGCTTTGCAGACAGGATGAGTTTCTGAAGGGCAAGGGGTGCAGAATCCTGAGGGCCTGTCGCTGGGGTCCCCTCCACTGTGAATTCCTTCTCACTCTCCATTCCATCTCGGCTCTGCAAACCCCAGAGCTGCTTTCTCCAGGCTGGTGCCTTCCAGCCCCGCCCCTTTCTGCCCCACGCCTTTGTACCTGCCCAGGGCTTTATGCCAAGGGCATTTCACAGCCCTCACAGCAGCTCCTGAGGCTGGCGGGACAGTAACTGTGAATCCCGTTTTATAAATGAGGATGCACACGCTCAGAGAGGTTATCCAGGACGCATAGTGTGTGGGAGGCAGCGGCATTCAATCCCGGGTCTCTAGACCCCCAGCCAGGCAGCTGGGCACACATGGCTTTGGTTTCTGGAGGCTCCTGTTTGGGGAGGCTTGTTCTGAAGGAGAAAGTAAGCCAGAAACAGAGGTACCCCGAATTCTCCAGGCCTGACCTCAACCGGAGAGCATCTGGCCTTGGGGGTCTTTCCCCCTGCACTGGGAGCATTCCCGCGGCGGGCGACCGGGAGCTTCAGCGTTGCTGTCGGCGTGACCATAAGGGGGCAGTGGCGCCGCGTGTGACCATCTGCAGGCGGGCCGCGCTGGAGGCCTGCGGAGGTCGGGCAGGGGCTCTGCTCCCAGATGCCAGGACCCTTCCCAGACCCTCGCCCCACGGAGCGGCTCACCAGCCCTCGGAACACGTGGCGGGGACTCACACTGGTCTCCCCCTGGGTTTCCTTAGCTGGGGCTGGGCCTGATGCTGGAGCATCCCCCACTTTCCCACCACAAACGCCACCTCCGTGTCACTAGGGCCGCCTCACTGAGGCCTCCCCGGGGCGCTGCGGGCAGAGGTCTGCGCCCCACTTCTGTGCGTGCTGCTCCTCTCCCCTCCTCAGGAGCTTGGAATTGGACGAGACCAGCCCCTCCAGGGCTTCTCAAAATGCGCTCCAGGCCCGTCAGCCTGGCAGGGAGCACGGTGGGCCGGGCAGGGAGCGGACCGGACCTCAGCCCTCATCTCCCCTGGCCCTGTAGAGACCCTCTAGTGTCAACTGTCGTGTATTTTGAGCTGTTTCTGAACATTTCCTTTGAAGAAAGGGATCCACTGTTCGGCAGGTAGGGACGTCTTTGCGAACCACTATGGTCCATTCCCCTCGTCTCACGGATGAAAACTGAGGCGGAGGGACAGACACACGCCTCATCACCCACCCGAGAGAGGAGCAGACGGACCCTAGAACCGGGGCCTGCGGGGAGGGGCGGGGCTGCTGCAGAAGCGTGACAGCAGCATCCCAAAGGCGTGGAGCCACACCAGTGACAATGCGTCACTCGCTCAACAGATGCTACTCGAGCGCCCACTGTGTGCCAGGCTTCCAGACACACGGGGGGCAACGGTGGGCAAAACGACGATTCCGTCTTCGAGAAGCTTACGTTCCAGTGGCTTCTGTTTGTCCCCACCCCATCTGCTTTTACAGCCGCGCTGCACCCTTCCCATGACTTCCTTCGTGATCTTCGTGCTCCTTGCTGTCCGTATCCTCCCTGGCTCTGGACCCTCTTCCTCCGCCAAGGAGACATCATGACAGGCAAGAAGGGGCCGGCCTGTCCTCCTGGGCCCACGCAGCCAAGGGGCGGGCAGGGAGAGCGGGTCACCGCGGTGGCGGGGCAGGAAGGAGGGTGCCAGAGGTCCTGCCTGTGCCAAATCCCGAGTGTCTGGCCCTCAGCCCATCACTTGTGCCCATGACTCAGGTTCGCTGATGGCCGAGGAGTCAAGAAGGACTGTCGGTGACGGCCTCGGGCCACAGATCTTACACTAACTCTCAATGGCCTACATCAGAGGAAGGGGAGAGTGAGGGACAGGAAGGAGGGGCAGGAGTCAGCCGGCAGAGGCTGGGCAGCCCTCCTGCGAGTCCCAGGCCACAGCTCCATGCAAATCCTGTCTGTTAATGAGGACCCCCCGGCTACACCTCCCTAAACTCTAGCCCAGAGATGGAGTGATAGTCCCTGAGACTCTACAAAAGCTGCTGAAAATTTAGGAAAAACGGACTCATCACATACTCCTGGCGTACACATATATACTGCGTACTTAGGAATTCACATATTCCTCATTCCCAGGGAGATCAGCTTGTCAGGGACCTCCAGACTGAGGGGGAGACACAGCCCTGTCCTCAGGGAGCCCCAGTCTGAGGGGAGACACAGCCCTGTCCTCAGGGAGCCCCAGTCTGAGGGGAGACACAGCCCTGTCCTCAGGGAGCCCCAGTCTGAGGGGAGACACAGCCCTGTCCTCAGGGAGCCCCAGTCTGAGGGGAGACACAGCCCTGTCCTCAGGGAGCCCCAGTCTGAGGGGAGACACAGCCCTGTCCTCAGGGAGCCCCAGTCTGAGGGGAGACACAGCCCTGTCCTCAGGGAGCCCCAGTCTGAGGGGAGACACAGCCCTGTCCTCAGGGAGCCCCAGTCTGAGGGGAGACACAGCCCTGTCCTCAGGGAGCCCCAGTCTGAGGGGAGACACAGCCCTGTCCTCAGGGAGCCCCAGTCTGAGGGGGAGATACCCCACCTCCGAGGGTCTCTGATAGGATACCTGTCTGTCTCCCTGCCACTGTCTTTTTGCCTCTCTATTCCTGTCTGTCTCTCTGCATCTTTCTCTCTCTCATGCATGTGCACTCACACAAACACGCCACCACACACACCCCCACACACAGACATGCAGAAAGAAGCACTAAGGCACTCAAGGCCAAATCTCAATAAATGCCAAAGAGCACAGTCCAAACTCCAAGGATTTGGGGGCCCTGACTGGTGGTGAGGCAGGAGACACCTAGAGGTTGGGCTGCCGAGGGCAAGGCTCCAGATCTCACCTGAACTCACAGGCTCTGAATCCCGTTGCACTCTGAGGCTCTGAGAGTGACAGCCCTCCCCATCTGACCCATCCTCATCTCCATGGTAACCGAGAGGGGCTGAGAACCCCATCCCCTTGGAGCTGATTCCTCTCAGAATCACAGGCTCTCATACCTGGTCTGGCTGCTAAGGAAGCAAGACCTGAAAGGACTAGGGGCAGGGACAGTGACTGAAGACAAGGGAGGGACAGGGTGACACAAGAGAAGTGGGGCTGACCACCCATCCATCCAGGTCCCCATGGGAGGCCAGGCCAAGAAGCAGAGACATACATCTGTCCCCACTGCCACACACACACACTTGACTCTTAGAGCCCAGGGAGAGAGCAGGGCCTGGCATCCTCCAAGGGGGCATCCTGTTGCCCTAGTTTGGACGTCTGTGCTGGGGAGGGTCAAGGGTGTGGGCAAGAAGGGAACCTAAATGGTGTTCCAGTCCAATGACATTTGGAAAACACTGTTCTTTCACTTGCATGACCCTAGTCACTTTCTGTCTGAAGAAAAACAGACTCCCTAATTCATTCATAAACATGATGAACATGATGGAAACCAGGGGCTATGTCCTGGAATGAACACTGTCCAAATGAGAGGTGGAGGGAGGAAGAAGTCCTGAGTGATCTGGGGATGCAGAGAAGCTGTGAATCAACTTTTCTAGGCCTCTTTACACTCAGGACTGCTTCTCCTCCTTGCAGTCCAGTCTGAAGGCAAACATGAAGAATTTGACATCTGTAACCACAGAAGCTCAAGTGGCGAGACCACCTGTCCCCCCAGTGGCATGTCACGCTGCCAATGCTGTGGAGCTCACGCTCTGGTGAAACGGCCCTGGCTTTGCTAGATGGCTCTAACTGGTGGGATTTAGACTGTGAGGCTGCCGGGTCCCCTGCCGTCCACCTGGTCACAGGTGACTCTGACAAAGAAGAAGATGGGGCACTGGACTTGACTTCTCTTTTATGTAGAGGCCCAGAGTCTTCCTGGCTGAGTATGGGAACTCCTAGGAAGACAGATTTCACAGAGGAGATTTTCTCTGCAATGGCTCCACTGTGCTCCCGGGAGGTGGGGGCAGTGCAGTGCTGTGACGAAGGTGCCTCTGGCCTTGGCACTGCCTGGTCCCATCAACAGGGTGGGGGTGGGAGGCAGGTGCCGGGGCCTGACACTTGCGTCTTGCCTTGGTGTTTCCCACACCTGAATTATGGTTCAGCCAGACAACCTATGCAGGTCTGGCCAGTCTTGAGCCCTGGGGGGGACAGGAGGAGGTGTGTGTGCCCTAGGGTGACTCTGCCTGTCTGGTGGACAAACAAGATATTTATTCAGTGAAGGCGAAAGGTGAGGTCCAGGGATGAAGCTGTGGGAGCCCAGCCCTTCCTTCCTGTCTCCCCTCCAAATGCCACACACTCCACAGTCCAGAGATTGGAGCACTAGAGTCACAGGCCCAGGGACACACACAGGCACACCCAGACATCAGTACCAAAGGGCCCTTGGCAGACAGACAGACACACGAATACACACCAGACAAGAAAGGGACCCCTGTGGACAAGCCTATTTCAGTTTTCTTTGGTAATCTAGTCACACATACGCACATGCACACACACACACAGCCTTTGTGTTTTAAAGTCATTAATCTTGGCTCTGGTCCAAGGGTGTCACAGCAGCCACTAATGCCAAGATGGAGAATTGGCCCAGAGAGAAGGAGGTGGTAGCTGGCAGCAGGGGCAGGGCTTGCAGGGTGCACTGGCCAGGTCTGTGGTGTGGCGCCTCTAGGGTGGACAGGCAGCCTTGATCTGGAATACTGTCCTCGGGAGGCCAATAGGACAAAAAGCCTGCCTCCCTGGACTAAGGAGCCAGCCTCTGGGGCCCCAGCCAGAGACAGACAGAGCAGAAGAGTAGAAAGATGGACCCCTAGAGGGCATCGGAGGCCCTCGATGACCATGTTACTCAAAAGTGTGGTTCATGGCCCAGAAGCATCAGCATGACATGGAGCATCATAGACACGCAGAATCTTGGGTCAGCCCAGACCTGCTGAGTCTGGTTATTCCAAGGGACTTCCCTAGGAGCTTCCTGGACCCCGAACAAGAGACTCCCCTGTGTGAGGCATGAATTATAACATCTCTCTTAGTAGACTGTCCTCTTGAGTCTGGAAGGCACCTTGTGAGGTCTGCCCAGCTGTTTCCCAAATTCTAGGTGCAGTTACATCCCTGGCCTCCCAGATAAATTTATTCATTCATGTCACAAATGGTTATTGTGATGCCATGCTAGGCATTAGGTATAATATACAATAACAAGTGAAAACCAGACAAGGTATTTGCCCCTTGGAGCTTCTAGGTTAGTGGGACTGACAGGTAAGGCTTTCCTGAAGAAACGCCACTTGAAGGGCATTTTGAGGAGTTCACCTTGGTGAAAAGGGGAAAGAAGCATATTCCAGGCAGTGGGAATAAGCACATGCAAAGGCCCTGAGTTAGGATTGAGCATGGCCGGTTTGTGGAACCGAAAGGTCAGTGTGGCTGGAAGGCAGAGAGTGGGGAAGACCGTTGTATCTGGTGTGATGAGTGCAAAAGTCTCCAGCACACCAGAGTTACCTGTGGCTGCCACACACTCTGATTACTAGGTTTCAGAGAATCCTAGAATGTCAGAAATTAAAGGAACCTTGGGCTCTGTCCTGATCAATGCTTTGAATCTGGCTTCAAGCCTCAGCTACATAATAAATACCTTGGGTCACTGTTTTCTCTTCTGTAAAGTGTGGTGGGTACAAGCAGTGACACCTACTTTGCCTGCACTGGTAGTGAATCACCTAAGCCTTCACCAAGGAGTTATTTTATTAGGCTGCTAAGAGGCCCCAAAATACAGTGGCTTAAACAAGAAATGATATTATTTCTTTCTCAGGTGCAAGTCCAAATTAGTGTGGCAGCTCAGTGGTGGTGGGGAGCCCGGTGCCCTCTCCTTGTTACATTGCCATGCCCAACATGGGCCTTCCATCCCCTGTGACCCAAGATGGTTGCTCCAGCTCCTGCTATCACATTTGCACCTTCCTTCCTTTTAAAAACATGATCCAGATGTTGCACCATCACTTCTGCTCATATCTCATCAGCCAGAGCTTAGTTATGTGGCCACAACTAACTGCAAGAGAGTCTGGGACATGTAGAGTTTAGTGGGGCAACCATATGCCCAGCTAGAATAGTATGTAAGAATGTGAGAATGGATATTGAGCCAGGGGGATGGTGGGCGGGAGGGTAGGAACAAGTAGTCTCTGCCACAGGGGGTGGCCCAGGATCTGAAGGTCGAGCTGCAGCCAGGGCACAAGCCAGGTCTCTGCAGGGTTCTCCTCTTGACCTTGAGCTTCCCTGGCCTCCTTCACTGAGCTCATCATGGTGCACCCCATCCTGCTCCACAATCTGCCTCATTCCTGCCAAATACAGGAGGCCACCAGCCTGTGGGGGCTTTGGTAGTGTAGGGCTGCCATCATGGAGGGTGGGCCAGGCCTTACCTTGTCTCCGTCACACTGCATGCTGGGTCCCAGGAGGGTTTCTGGCAGACTGCTAGGACAGGCTTGGGAGAGGTAGGTTTCCGCCGCTCACAATTGTTAAGAGGGTCCAGCTTCCACCCTCATGGTGGTGGCAGGGGCCAGTCTGGGATGGGCACTGGGCCGGCTGTGTTTTCATTACCTGCTCCTGAGCCAGGGCTGGGGGTGGTCCCCACAGTCAGGTAAACAGCTGGCAGCAGCAACTGGAGTGGCTCAGGAGCTCTTTCCCACCAGATTATCTGACCCTCAGAAGGCCAAAACCAATTCCAGCAGATTCCAGAGCCTCGCGTCCCGCCCTCTGTCTGGCCAACTCCTCCCAGCCTCTGCTGGCAGCAGCCCGCTGTCCAGGCCTCTGCTCTCCACCCTGTTTTCTCTAAGAAGGATCACGGGTGTGGGTGAAGCAGGGGTTACAGTAGAGCAGGTTTCTCAATTGTGACACTATCGACATTTGGGGCTGGATAATTCCTTTTTTTTTTATAGGGGTCATCCTGTGCATGGTAGGATGTTAGCAGCATCTCTGGCCTCTACCCACTAGATTCCAGGAGCATGCCCCCCTTCCCCAATTTGCTGAGTGTCTCCTGGGGGAGTTGGGGAATCAATCCTGGCTGAAAACTACTGGTGTAGATTGAAAAGGTCCTGATTTACCAAAGGAAGAGATCAGCGAGGGATGGATGGAGGGAGAGAGGGAGGGAGAAAAGAAGTGAAACAGTGGGGAGAGAAAAAAGAAGGAAGGAGAGACACTGAGAGTGAGAAAAGGAGATAAAAAGAGAAAAGAAACATAAGGAGTAAAAGAGAAAGGCAAGTTTGGACGGGCAGTGAGGCCAGGCCCCAGAAGCAGGGACAGGGGCGAGGCAGGATTGTGCTGGAAGCTGGACCCGTGAAGGGGCAGTACAGGAGCTGGCTCTGGGCGGAGGA
The DNA here is from genome assembly GCF_000696425.1 of Galeopterus variegatus. Classification (NCBI taxonomy): domain Eukaryota; kingdom Metazoa; phylum Chordata; class Mammalia; order Dermoptera; family Cynocephalidae; genus Galeopterus; species Galeopterus variegatus. The sequence continues at coordinate 13,304 of NW_007732916.1, read as the reverse complement.
GCCATCTCACAACTGTAGCACGTGGTCAGAATCGAGGACTAGCACCCCCACCCCAGCAGCCAGGCCACAAAGAAGAGCTTTCAGGGGTCATTCCTAAAAGGGGATTAGCAGGCCAGACTCCTGAAGCTTCTTCCAGGTCTCTGGTCATGATGTTTCCTGTTGGGATTGGAATTTGGATGTGGGATCTCTTCAATGTTTCTCTAAGCCTCAATTTCAACCTCCAGGGGATGGACCATTGCTGAAGAGAAAGCATGGAAGACTGCTTTTTGTCTCTGCTGTCTCCTCAAACCTCCTAAGCTGGTAATGATAAGACATTGCCCTCAAGGACAAGAGGAGTGAAGTTGTGGGGTAGTTGGCAAAATTTCAGAAGCTGGAGAGGGGATGGACAGCTACTTCCCAGGCAGAAGCATGTATGCCCTAACTGCCTGGTGTGGGCTGGGGGACAGTCAGGGTGGCAGTGAGAAGCAGGCTGCTCTGAGCTCCGGCAGCCTCAGAGGGTTCAGCAGTAGGAACCGCTAAATGCATTGGAGGCAGGTGCAGGCTGGGGCTGAGAGGGACTGACTGGAAGTGGGTGAAGACGCAGTGATAGCCCCATATCCTCTCCTACTCTTTGCAAAGCTGGACACTGCCTTCTCCACCCTAGCAGAAAACAAGCTGGCTTCCCTACAGAGAGGTTAACACAGGTGAGTCTGGGAGTTAAGCGCAAATCTGCACACTGAATGCAATGTTTCTCTGAGCCCTTCTGCACTCAGCGTCAGAACATTGAAACAGGTTTATATCCCCCAGCAAATTTGGGGGACTCAGAAAATTCTTGGTAAACTGGCCCAAGAGAAAATACCTACAGATACTGACTTTCAGGGATTTCTCAATGAAAAAGTCATCTTGCCACCAAATCTAGTAGGCAGAAGCCCTATTCATGTATTCAGAACTTCAGTCTTAAATCTGACTTGACAACCAAGTACCATTAGGCGTTGGAAGAGAAGCTTCATTATGCAAAGAAAAACCAAAACAAGAAAATCAGAAAAAAGTTTAAAAAACGACTCAGAGATGGTTCAGAAATCAGAATATATATATGTGTATATATATATATATATATATATATACACACACACACATATATGTATCTTTTTTGTCTCTTCAAGATAATATTCTCAGAAAAAATACTGCAAACTTTGAAACAAGAATAAGATGCTATAAGAAAAAGTTATGTTGACAGAATAAGAAGTATCTCTTTGAAATTAAAAATATGTTAGTAACCTATGTGGTATCCTTGCTGAAAATATTTAAGCTGATTCTAACCATGATCTAACTCCCAGTCTGTAGTAAATACAAGGGGCAGCGGAACAAATTAAATGACATCATAAGGACACAATCCAGAATGTAGGACTTTTTACAAGACAACTTGCCTAGACCCTTAAAAAGTCAAACAAAAAGATAGGAAGATTATGATAGATTTTAAAAAGACTAAGGAGACCTAATAACCAAGTGAAACTAGACAGGATCTTAGCTCAAATAGACCAGGTACAAAAAAAAATTAGGCATAACTGGGGAAATTTGAATATGAACAAGATATTAAAGATATTCTGGAATTATTATAAATTGTCTTAGGTGTGATAATGGTGTGACTTTGTAGCACACCTTAATTTTAGGATCTACAGTCTAAAGTATTTAAAAATCAAGTAACACATGGTCTACAAATTCCTTTCAAGTAGTTATGTCAAAAGTCAGCAAGAAAAAACAAATGACACTGACAGACAACCCCTTGAGAGGAGTTTTACAACTACAGCAGGGAGTTTGGGAGTGAATTAGAGCTAGGAACATATAAAACCAATCAAACAAACCAAAAAATGGAAAACAAAATGTTGTGCAAGAAAGAAAATGAAACCCAAGTCTGTTACATAATATTTACATATTCATGACCATGTAACACTGAATTGAGATCTAACCATAAATTGTTATCTAACTGTATTCGGAGCACAGGGAAAGGAGTATGACTACAGGGTGCAGAGGGGCTAATCCTCGTCTTTTGCTGTAGAAAGGGAATCTACACTAAAGTGGGATAACTAAAATAATCATAGCATAGTAAAAATGGCTAGATGTTATTTAGAAAAGTGGAAGAAAAATAGAAATGAATAACTTGAAAGTCTAGAAGAAGTCATCTCTGGAGATTGGGGTTGGGGGAGGGTGACACAGGCAACTGCTATTTTCCGTTGCAATCTGTCTAGTATACTAGACTTTTTAAAGGTATATATATATGTATGTATCACTTCACTAAAAATAAAAATTGAATGAAAAGATAAAAAGAAAACCCAGGTCATCCAGGGCAAGGCAAGTGACTGCCCAGAAGTAGGGGTCGTTCCAGGTGCCACTGCCTGTCAGCTGCCTACGTCAGCTCCTCCGGACACAGCTAGAGGGAGCCTTTTAGGAGAAACAGTATCCTGCCTTGCCCCCATGACTCATAGGTTCNTATATATTATTAAAGTTAATTTCACCAGTTTCTTTTTATTTTTTTAATATGGTCACTAAAATTTTAAATTACTTACGTGGCTCACATTATATTTCTGTTCAACAGCACTGACCTAGATGGAGAGGAAAAGGATATTAAGTTTACTATTTTTCCCAACTTTTCTGTATATTTGTAATTCTTAATAAAAACTTAGGAAGGGCCGGCCTGGTGGTGCACTGCTACAGTGCGCTGCTTGCGAGTGCAGCGGCGCTCCCGCCGAGAGTTCGGATCCCACATACAGACCGGCCGCTCACTGGCTGAGCGGGGTGTGGGCGCAACGCCGAGGGTTGCGATCCCGTTGCCAGTCCCGGTCCGGTACGGGCGCGAGACTGAGGGTTGTGATCCGTTGCCGGTCACGAAAAAAGACAAAAAGGAAAAAATAAAAATAAAAAAATAAAAAAAAATAAAAACTTAGGAAGAAAAAGAAACAGTGAAAATAAAGTAGAAGAATTTCTTTTTAATCAACTGGATGGTTGAAGGATAAAGTTTAGATAATCTTCCT
>NW_007732916.1:7712-8612 GCF_000696425.1 Galeopterus variegatus | reverse complement strand
TCTGGAGATTGGGGTTGGGGGAGGGTGACACAGGCAACTGCTATTTTCCGTTGCAATCTGTCTAGTATACTAGACTTTTTAAAGGTATATATATATGTATGTATCACTTCACTAAAAATAAAAATTGAATGAAAAGATAAAAAGAAAACCCAGGTCATCCAGGGCAAGGCAAGTGACTGCCCAGAAGTAGGGGTCGTTCCAGGTGCCACTGCCTGTCAGCTGCCTACGTCAGCTCCTCCGGACACAGCTAGAGGGAGCCTTTTAGGAGAAACAGTATCCTGCCTTGCCCCCATGACTCATAGGTTCCCATTGTTTGCACACCCCTGCCACTCTCCCACCATGGGGATCTGTGTGTGCTAAGGTGAGGAGGGGGGCAGAAGGGACATTCCTGTTCTCTTTGTTTGCTGTACTGCTCCACTCCCATCCCCAGGGGTACAGGCTTCCTTGCCAGAAACCAAGTGTCAGGCATGGGGTACCAGGTGCCAGAAGGAGAAAAAACAATCTTAAAATACCCCTCTCTCCACCCATTGTGAAAATTCAGAATCACATGGTTGAGCAGAACTTTTGACATCTGCTTGCCAACATCTCTAGTAGGTGAGCACCTACCCTTTGCCCGAGCACTTTCAATGACTAGGAATTCAATACCTCAGTGGGACACTGCTGGAGGTGGGGGCAAAGTGAGAGACACACCAGGGCCTTTTGCACCTACAGGCTTTTGCATGTTCCCTGTGCCAAGACTGGCCAAGGCCCTTTGCCTATCAAGTAACCTACTAGTTATAAAGATGAGGGGCAATGTAAGGATACAGATCTCAGGGGTGTCAAGGCCTTGCCAGTCAGTTCCTTGTCTCTACCTCTCTCAACATGCACTGTGATTGATGGTGTCTTCTCCAAAATTCATGG
>NW_007732916.1:5183-5927 GCF_000696425.1 Galeopterus variegatus | reverse complement strand
AGCACACAGCCCACCCCATGGGAAGTGTTGGAATGTGAGGGGTGGGGGAGATGGGTCCACCAGGGGAACATTGGGGCACAGCATGGAAGCTGATCTGCCCTCCAATCAGTATAGGCCCACTCAGTGGAGACTGGTCAGGAATATAGAACGGCAGTGGGAGCAGTTTGCTGGAAAGACTCAGGCCCAGACCAGAGTTTCCACACAACCCACATGTACTGGATCTCATGAGACCTGGAAATACCTATAAAGTCAACTATTTAAACCTGAGCTGCACAAAAAACCTTCCCAAGAGAATCAGCAGCAAAACAGCAATTCAGCTCAACCACAGGGCTTAAGTGCTGGTCCCCACAGGAAGTTCCCCCATTTTAGAAGGACCAAAAATTAGTTCCAGTGCAGAGTTTAAGTGATGAAAGTAGCTAATAAACCAAGACAGAAGGGAAAGAAAACACAGAACACCCACAGATCAGAGATAAAGTTCTGATATTAACCAGTAAGGTCTAAAGTCACCAAGGAACACCTGTAAAACATAGAAGGACCAGAAGCCCCACAAGCCCATGAGCCAGGGTTGGGGGCTGCCAAGGGCCTCAGCCACATCCCCAGAAGCAACCAGCCCAGCAATAACCAATCCACCACCAGAAAGCACCCAGGCCTGAGCTGGAGAGGGGAGCCCATGGGCCTCAACCATGCCCCCCATGCCCTCTACAACCAGGCCAGTGAAGGAGCTGGCTGTGGGCTAGCCCCGCC
>NW_007732916.1:2625-3145 GCF_000696425.1 Galeopterus variegatus | reverse complement strand
GTGGGGCCAGCATCCCCTTGAAAGGGGTCCTGGGGCTGAGGGCTGGACAGGTGTCTTCCCTGTGGCCTCCATGTTCTTCTCTGTCTCTGTCTTACTTTCCGTTGCTGCCACACACACGCCCCTCTGCCTTTCTCAGTACACCTGCTCCAGTCCCCTCTCTCTACTGTCTGACTTCTGAGTGGCCCTGCTTTCTTCTCCCCCATAACTGTGTGCGGCGATCATGAACGTGCACCTTGCAGACCTCCAGCTACAGGGAGTGCCATTCACCACAGGCCCCAGCTGCTGTCTCTGAAATCCATTGCCAAGTTTGTGCCCAGGCCATGGGCTGCTCCCAGCCAGGGCTGAGTGCAGCAGGTTAGCAAGGCGGGTCCATTCCCAGAGAATCAGGACTGTCTGAGCCGCCTTTAGCTGGAGGACTTCGACAGCCCTGCTTAAGCTTCTTAGCCTGCACTGGCAGTCTAGGACACTTCCACCCAAGCCCCTCCCTCTCACTGTCACTTGGGATAGAGCTAGCATCACC
>NW_007732916.1:0-797 GCF_000696425.1 Galeopterus variegatus | reverse complement strand
CATACTATTATACATTATTTCTACCATTTATCTATGGTAGATGCAAATAACCTCAAGGCACGGATAATAGTAACATATAAAACAGGAAGGATGAATTTTGAAATTTATGATCTTCGTTCCTAATACAATTTAAATGTATATTTAGATAATTTAATTTTTAATTGTGGCTATGATTTAGCAACCAGCTAGCAAAATTTCTGAAAAAGTTCATCATTGGTTCTCATGAACCAGTATAAACAGGCTCCAGGCCACCGGGTCAGAACCTTCCCCCTGGAGTGAACAGTTGAGGGTGGGAATCTGAGCAGAGAGACGGAGAGAGGGATGGCCTGCCCACCTGGTAGGTAAATGTTCCTCATTTTCTTTCCTTCTCAGTCACCACCATCAGGTGTTCGAGGTAGCTGAGAGACTCAACAAATACAGGTCATCTGAATTGCATAGTGTGTGATGTCAACACCCCAAACAGAGTAGCTCAGCTGGCCAGAGCTGCAGGTGAAGNAATAGCACAGAAGATAATCTGCCTTCAGCTGTGTGACCTTGGGCTAGCTATATAACCACTCTGAGCCTCAGCTTCCAAATGCGGATAATACAAACTTACAGTGTTGCAAGGATTAAACGACATCATGATCATAAAATATCCTGGTCAATGCCTGTACATAGTAAGCATCCTTATAAATGGCAGCTGTGGCTTTTAAGGTCACTTGGCTAGATGATAGCAGACCCCAGACTCCCCAATACTGTTAAACATAGCAGAGAGGACTGGAGATCCCAAAATAGAAGGGATTTTGATATCTTGAAGA
>NW_007732915.1:55103-122057 GCF_000696425.1 Galeopterus variegatus | reverse complement strand
CAAATCAATATTACTAGCAAGAGAGCTGCTAGTTTAAAAGACCCTGGCACCTCCTCTCTCTCTCTCTCTCTCTTTTGCTTCCTCTCGCCATGTGATCTGCTTGTACCTGCCAGCTGCCTGTGGCTTTCCACTGAGTAGAAGCCTGAGGCCCATGCCAGATGCAGCTGTCCCCAGAATCATAAGCCAAATAAACCTCTGTTCTTTATAAATTACCCAGTTTCAGGTATTTCTGTTATATCAACACAAAGAGACTAATACAATGCTAAAGCAGTTTGAGTCAGATGTTCTGTTACTTGCAGCCCAAAGCATCATAACTGAATAGGGAATACATGGAATTTTCTTTTTCAGGCAGAGGGGAAGGAACCAATATAGAGGGGAAGACTAGCTACCAGAAAAATGAAGGGAATATTAATGAAGTTCCCAGAAGGGGGCAAGAAAAAACTAGCTTCAGAAAGGTGGAGAAACATTATTCTGAGACAGATAATGAGAAAGAGAAAAGGGGTGAAGATAAATCCATTTCTGAATGATGAGAAGTTTAGAGTACATGTCTGATTGGCTTTGATCTGAACACAGTAGAAGACAAACATGAGAGTACAATGAAAGGATCTTAGTGAAGTTACAGATTTAAGGAGAATGTAAAAGTGTTATAAAAATTGCTTCATTCATTAATTTCTTCCTTCATACATTCAATACACAGTTGAGGACCTGATGTTTGACAGACACTGTATTAAGCTCCCTGTATAAAACATAAAAAGATCCATTACATTGCTTTCAGGAAGCATGTAGTTTAGCTCAATGGTTCTCGAAGTGTAGTCTCATGACAGCAATACTAATCTGTGTAAATGCAAATTCTTGGGCCCAAATTTCAGACACTGAATCAGAAATCGTGAAGATGCAGCCCAGTAATCCATGATCTTAACAAGCTGAATGCACGTCAAAGTTGGAAAACCACTAGTTTTTAATGGAAGATCAACAGAAACAAGTTATGAACAAAAAGTAGTGGAAGCAGAGAGGATGGAGTGCTTGGGTAAATCAGAAAGGCTTTCAGAGGAAGTAGTATTTAAGCTTAAACTTCAAAGAATGAATAGAAGCATGCAATGTAGATGCAAATATGACGTTCTATATTCCACTTAATACTACTATTGTACCACTTTTCTTCCAGTTTCATTTCCTTTTTTCTCTTAGTGCTAATAGAATTCCACCACTTAGCCTGAAATTCTAACTAGTAATAGGAGAAATATCAACAAAATCTCCCTTTTCCTTCAGTTTCTAAAAAGCAGATGCCATTCTGCATCATAAGTCCATGCAAATGTCATTTCTAACAAAGAACTCTTGCACAATACCCAGACTTCAAAAACTGTTGCTGTCCTAAAAATGTCTGTAATTCTAATTGGTTGTCTTACATAACATGTACATTGAAATCTGTGTTTTCTGCAAGTCAGTTTTAAGCATTTGTTTTCTCCCCAAATTGGGAAGACAAAGGAATAAAACCTGACTCAACTATACTTCTTCTTTGAACAGAGTGTAAGAGTCTGTGTCTAATTTAAATTAATAGTTGGTAAACAACATGGAGGCAGAAAAATAACAAGAGTAATACATACTGGAGAAACTAAATCTATTTTTCTTTAGTACAAATCTGGAGAGAAAGGCCGAAGAGGAGGATAAATAGATAAGTAGGTAGACCATACGACGTGCAATAGAGTTAACATATTCTTTTGTAGGTGATAAGGAGCTATCAAAAAAATGTAATGTGAACAAGTAAGTAAATGACTAAAGATCCATGTAAGTTCATAGTAGAAGGTGAATTGGAGTGAGTCCATGAAAGTGTTTGACAATAAATCAGTACCTTGTTCCAATACTATGATTTTCCTTAAAAAAAAAAAAAAAAAAAAAACCCTCCAAACTGTGTAACTTGAAACTTTATTTTTAAAATATTCTGAAATTAGAATTTTTCAAGAAATTTTAACCACCATGTAATTCCCTTCAAAGCATTTTATCTTAAAATTATAGGCCTTATTACAGTACAAAACAAGAAACAATAAATCTAACTCAGCTAGCCAATCAAAGTACTTTAGTAAATAATCATGCTACATCCTAGAACCACCCAAGCAAAAAAAATTTTTTTAGTTCTCTTTAAAGATATTTATAAACTGTACTTTTCAGAAAACCAAAGTAATTGATTCAACAACACTAAGAGTTTTAGCATGCAGCAAACCATCATTTAACATTTAATATTTAATCTTCTTAACATGGATGTATACATTATTTTCATTCCTATAGTTTCCGTAAGAAGCTTGCAATGATAATAAAGGTAAATAAGTGTTTTATTACAGGTACTTCAAATAGCACTACAGTACATCCTTGACAAAATTTTTACAATATCCCAACTTTCAATATGAAACAGCTTAAAAAACACGGGCAAAAAAACAAGTTTAGTCGCATCACTTAGGCAAATAGTCTCATAATCATACAAGCACATCGCTGTTAGGACTCTCCCTGTTTAGGTTGAGAAAGACGTACATAAGACATTTCCTTCAAACAAAATTATATAAATTGTTAGGAAAATGCCAAAATCCATAATTTCAGACATATTAAGGAAAAAATGGGAACTTTTATTCTTGGAAAGTATAAGGTAGTTATTCTTTGCTTTTACAGAACAGATGTGTCCTTGAAAAGTTTTGTGTAAAACAAATCCTGTAAACCATTATCTTGCTTGCACTGGAGAAATATATCTCAAGGAAAACTACGAGAAATTATTCTTTAAAGCATGTAATTCTCCTCTGCTTTAGCTGGATGTCTCTATTACTTAAAAAATAAGCACATTTGTACATCACTGGGTATTTTACTCATACTGACATGTTTCATCTCTGCAATTAAACTCAAGTTACTGAAAATTCATTTGTGGCAAAAGCAAGCAGACCAACCCCCCCGCCGCCCCCCCCAAAAAAAACCCAGTTCTTAGAATATGATGCAAAACTTGCAATTGTTCACTTATCCACATTCTTAATTGAGGGCTTTTCACTATATTTAAGTGTGTTAGGATAAATACCCACCTGCTCTTTTCACCTTAGAAACATAATGGTTAATTTCTTTTATTGCTAGAAAATGTCATTCTTAAAGACTTTATAAATAATGGCAAATATGATGGACAATTGGTGATTATGAAATAAGTTTAGAATTAAATATTTCCCAAATTACGACAGTTCTGTTTAGAGGAATGATATCCTTAACTTTATAAGCATCTTATTCCTATACCGGAATGGTTATCTAATTAAAAAAAAAATATGGATCAAAATAACATTCCTTAGCATTAGTCTTGCAAAAACATAGAAGAATAAAATCTAAAACTAAACCTAGTAATTTCCATTTCATCCAATTTAGTAGAATGGGCTTAGGTAAGTCATAGGACTACTCAACTAGAGGCATCAAAAGAAAGTTTTACTAAAGTAAAAGTCTTATGGAGATAAAGATCTCTCAGTGAAAGTCTTAAGTCTATGACTACTGTTGTCAACCATTAACAAATAGATGAACTTCATTTATTCCTCTGAAAAGATAAAACTGTGTACATATTATCAAAAAGATGGTGACACTCAGAAAATATTCCTGATAAGCAAATATGGTAAATGTATATGGGTGTATCCTTGCCTCTTCCCTTTTAAATTCTTTTGGGAAAGACAGCAGCAGCCTGAGCAAAAAAAGAATCCTCATCTCCTGAGGAAAAGAAGGTGAAATGACCACATAGTCCTATGAATAAATAGCTTTGAAAAGATCATAGAAAATAATGCTATTTTTCTCATCCATTTTCACTTTTATTGCCTATTTTCTTAAACTTTTAAGAAAAAAAACTTAATGCAATTTGAGCTGTAGGTAGACAAAATTATACTTTCATGTGAAATGTAAAATAAATGAAATATAGTGGGGCTATTTGCTGCAGCTAAAAGCCAATTTTTGACTATTTGTCTTTTGAGTATATCTAAAAAGGAGATGGTATGTCTTAAGGAATAATTCCTTTAAATAATGAGGCTGAGTTATCTGAAGAGAATCATGGATTTATAACTTTCAAAACAACCAAAGTATACGTTTATAATATTAAAGTAAAATAAATTCTTACTTTATGGCACCAAATAATGTTCTTACTTATAAAAATTCGATTGTTCCTAAAGCACTATGGATTTTCTATGTATCTTACCTCTTCCTTACTATGCAGGACAAGCAACTGCCTATGAAATCACTCAATCTACTATAGGCATTTTGATAAAAATGCATTTCAAATGATACAGGCCTTAAGAACAAGATCACCAAAGACCACAAATGCATTAGTGGTTAGATTGTTACATAGTCGAATCCAACACAACTTTCTCTTGAGGTCGTTCTTTAAAGTGAGTAAGTTGATGTCTCTTCCAGTGAGGAGCCTGTCTGAATGTTTTGCCACAAACTGAGCATTCAAATGGCTTCTGCCCCGCATGAATTAGATAGTGTCTTTCCAGTTTAGATGGAGATCGAAAACTTTTAGAACACACACTGCATTGGTAAAGGAGGCCATCATTTCTCTCGGAACGCCCTGAGTAACTACAACAATGATGGCTCTGCTCTGATTCCAAAAGCGCACTAGACAGATAGGGCTGCCTGTTCCTACAGTGGGTACCGAGAATGAAATCCTCTGTTTCTGCCTTAACTTCTATTTCCGATATTTGATCTGACTTTGAGACATCATATCTTTGAAAACCAAGAGCCTGACATTGCTGCGAAGCATTATAGTTAATATCATCACCTGAATGAATGAAAAGTTTGTTCAAATTTCCAAATTCTACTTGGCAAAGAGATCTTCTATAAGGAATCTTTTCAATATGAGTTAGCTTATGTCTTTTTAAATGAGCTGACTGTCTAAAAGATTTCCCACAAACATTACAGCCAAAAGGTCTCTGTCCAGTATGAATTAAATAGTGTCTTTGTAGTTTGGATATAGAAGGAAATACTTTCTCACATTTGTCACAAGGACACATCTTATGTCCAGTATGTATGTTTTCATTTGGAACTGAAAAACCACACTGAAGCACTTCACAGCTATTAAAGAATTCCTCGCCTGCTGGACCATAGATTGGTAAGTCTTTATTGTTCACGGAATTATCCATAGTTAACATGCTTTCTGTTGTAAAGATACCTTTCAAGTTTTTCCCCACATTTTGGCTCTGGAATTGCTTTTGCCAAGAAAATGGCAAAGTCAATGTTTTCTTCTTTTTATTACTAACTGTCTTATATGTTCCATATCTGCCAAGAGAACCCATAAATGTTCTCTGGGTTTGTTCAGAGTTCTGTTCACTAGAAATAAGATCGCAATTTTTTAAGAAGCTATTTTTAAAAACACTTTTCTCAGATCTAAAGTTATCTAATTTTTTACCCCCAGCACGTTTAAGCTTGGCTAAGATTTTTTTAACAGTGGTTTTATAGTTGTAGCTTCTTTTGAGCCTGTTTGGAATTTTGCCACCTCTGGCAGGAAAACACTTGTGTCCATTGAGAATCTGCTCTGATTCAAAACACTCTTCACACTCTGGACATTGAAAAGGAACGATGTAAATAGAGTGGACATCAAGTGGATTATTCTCCTCAGATTCACCCATATCACCATTTTCGAGACCATCTGGTTTTGCATTTAATTTACTAGTCAGGGGGCATGATTCTGGACTCTTCAACTTTAATGAAAGAGTCTGAAAAGTCTTATTCCTAGTATGGATTTGTTTATGCTTCAGAAGTTTGCTTTGAATCTTAAATCCCTTTTGACAAAAGCAACATTGAAAAGGTCTTTCTTCTGAATGTGTGAGCTGGTGGATTTTTAAATGAGTTGACTGTCGGAAAGATTTACTGCACAGGACACATTTAAAAGGCCTCTGGCCAGTATGAATAAGTGCGTGCCTATCAAGTTTTGATTGTGATGGAAACATCTTGCCACAGATTGTACATGCATGAACATTCTTTCTTCTCTTTGTAGTGCTGTGTGTGGGATCAGACTTAGAGCATGGGTGCAATGCCCATCTCTCCTCTGTGGTAAAAGTACTATACATTCCATACACTGGCTTTTCTTGCTTGGCCTCCAGCAATCTTCTGACCTGTTTAACATCATTCTGATAGGTTTCATTATGAAGTTGTTGGTGCTTCACAAATGTCTTCAGATTTTTAAAGTGGCGTTGACAAATACTACATTTAAAAGGCAGATTATGAGTTAGTTGATGCCTCTCCAGATGAACTAGTTGTCTAAAGGTTTTATGACACACATCACATTCAAATGGCTTTTGACCAGTATGAATGAGATAATGCCTAGCTAATTTTGATGGTGTTTCAAAGTGCTTGAAGCAAATATTGCAAATATATGGCCTGTTTCTAGGTAGTTTGTTGGTTACTACACACTGTTGAATCTTTAGCATTTTTAAATTGTTTTCAGCCATCATATTCTTCAGTGATATACTCTGATGAGCTCCATAGTGTTCTTAGACTCCACAGAGGTCTAAAAATTAAAAATAAAAGTGTATTAATTAAAAAATTCCTTATTCATATGAAAAGAAATAATTTGTCTTTTGGCTAAAGATATTAAGGGTAAAGGAAAATCTGTACTTTTCCTGTGTTTACAAGTTAATAACTATTTTATATGAATACTTTAGAATTATAAAACTACTTTCACATGTACAGAGATATGAGTTTTTAAAAGAAATATCTAAAAATTGATATAATTTTAACCTATTTTTCTTTAGAGGGTGGCCAGTACAGGGATCCGAATCCTTGACCTTGGTGTTATCAACACAGGTGCTCTAACCAACTTGACCTAACCAGCCAGCCCTATGCTATTTTTCTAATTGAGATTACATTACAAAGTAATTTTAAAAAGTATTTAGTGTTAAGAAATTTAGTGAATTTCTTAACACTAAATAGACCTTTTAATTCCAATTTTCCTATTTCACTATTAAGTAGATTTTCCTAACCAGCCAGCCCTATGCTATTTTTCTAATTGAGATTACATTACAAAGTAATTTTAAAATGTATTTAGTGTTAAGAAATTTAGTGAATTTCTTAACACTAAATAGACCTTTTAATTCCAATTTTCCTATTTCACTATTAAGTAGATTTTTCAATATTTAGTTGCTTTGTCGTTTCTTTAAAAAATTGGGCTAGAAAGGTAAAGTATATAGGAATTAAAATGTAATACTAAAAATAAGATGCATTTGCATTTAAATTATAGCACATTGTAGACATGCTGAGAATAAAATGTTTTACTTATCAAAGTTGGATTTCTTAGCCACAACGTTAACATTATTTACTCTCAATTACTTCTTTAACTAACAAGGACAACGAGGATAAAGTTCTCAGAAGACCTGGGTTCTAGTACTGCATTTGCCACTGTAGGAGCTTATTGATAGAAAGAAGGAAATACAGATTCCTCATGTGTAAAATGGGGAAAATATCTCTTGGACTGCCTACCACACCAAGTTGTTATGAGAATCAATGGATCATATGAATGTGTTTGAAAACTGTGAAGTAACATATAAATGCAAGGTATTATACAGTTGAACACTAATCAAATTTTAAAACCTTATCCCTATCTCTTCAATAATATTTTAGGGGTTCTAACTAAAAGATAAACACCCTGACTAAATTTACAGTTCTTTTTATTTCTCTTTTCCACTTTGTTGTGGAATTCCTAAAAGACAAATACAGAGACTATGAGGTCGACAAACTGGTTATATACTTATCTATGACTAAGTAACTGAAAGTTGAGTGTGGTTCACTGGTCCTAATATAATAAGAGGGTCATTTTGGTCTTAGAATATAAAGATAAAAATGACTTCTGTATATACCTCTGTAAGACATGTACAAAAAGTTTAACAGGAATTTTCACAACCATCTTACATCCTATCTTCTCTTTTATCAAAGAAGCCAATTTTCTTCTCGTTTTTCTTCTACTACTACATTGCACTTAAATAAGGGAGTCAGAAATTTAAAAAAAAAAGCTGTACTAGTGCTAGCTCTCTCATTCTAATGTACTTGTTTCTTTTAGTTGAGATCAGAGAGTTGATAAGTCTACCAGAAACTCAAAAGTTCTTTTGTCAGCTGATGTGGCAAACCTCCAACATATACTTGGTTTACTGTCTTCTTCTAGGAGACATCTTAAACACGAAATTATGAACACACCCACTGTGGTTCTCCTTAGCAATATGAATTCGAAACAGAAAAAAAAATTACTTACTGAGCAAATACTGGTTTTGTCACAGTGTTTTTCAAACTGCAGGTCACTACTCATTAATGGAGTGTGAAGTCAATTTAGTGTATGATGATCAACATTTTGTAAATAAAATAGAAAGTATCAGAGCACATACCATATAGCAAGAATAAATATTGTCGTGTGAAACTTTTTTAGGAAGATGCAAAAAAAGTCTGTGAAAGCTGTTCCTAACACCTCTTCACACAACACTAAACGGGAACATACAACAAATCACTTTATTCTAAGTGGCCAAGTAATCTATTAGGGTGATAAAGATAGGGGCCCATGAGATGAGACAAGATTACCAAGGAAAGCAACAGTGTCTGGTTTACTTCACTTGGCCCACATTACCCCAAAATATTTACCAAAAGAAATCATCTAGTTAGAGGCCAAATTGAAAATACCATACTAATCTATGCAAAATAAAATAATCTGACAGCCACTACATTAATTTATAAAATACACCATATAACCCAGATATCCATTTTAGCAACAATCAGCTGTTGGTCCTATGAATATGCATTTTCATTACACTGAGTTAGAGAAATTACAGGCAAGCAACCTCCAAAATCCCTAAACATGCTGACACAGAGCAAGAGCAATGAGGATTAAACTAAGTCATGAATCCAGTGAACTGCCAAGAACTTGGCAATATATTTAATTCCTGCGGAGCAATTAAGTGTCAAGGTAGTCAATCAGGAAAATGAGCCAAACAAATAATTAAGTCTTTATTCCCTTCTGCAACAGTGCAAGCAAGAAGCAAAAAGAGGCACTGGCTCCCCTGTGGTCCATTAAAGAGGACACTAGGTGAGGGTCAGGTGGATGGAATGCACATGAGGGAATCCCCTCACTGCAAAGGAACCCCTAAAAAAAGTCTCTGTCCTCTTATGGATCCTCAGGCCAGGGAAGAGAGGGGAACAGCTAGGAGTGGAAAGGACCTAAGTCAAAATGGAGAAAAGTGCCTCAGCCAGGGTCCCTGATAAGAGGGCCTCTAAATGGAGGTACCTAGGCCAGAAAATAGTTATATTATCAGCATGGCTAGTGGGAGGGAAGGGGTCAGACCTTCACTGCAACTCACTCCAAAAAATTGCAATGCACTGGACATGCAGTAAGTCGTGTGAGAGGGCAGCTTCCCCCCATGAGGCCAGCCATTAATTGTCTAAGGTTAGGTCTGAATGATCACACATAGTATTTTGCTCTAGACCTGAACTCTGATTATAACAGGGATTGGCTACCTGCACAGAAAAGGGTCAATGGCTGATCACCCATCACTAGCACTAAGACTGGATGTTACGGTCACTTGCCTCCCCACCATGTGAGAAAGTACTTACTGGGAACCCTATATTGTTAGAACCACTGGTGACAAGTGGTGATCTCATGTCCTATTTATAAGTGTCAGGTCAGGGATTCCCACCGCTCCCTGTACAGTCCCCAGTGTATGCATACAAGGGTGCACATAGAGCTCCAAATCCCATTTCAACTGATTTTCTGTTCTATCCACCGACTTTGTTGTTGTTAAAAACATTTTTTAAGAAAACTAAGACTGTGTAATTTTTCTTATGTTAAACTGAAATAAAAAATAAGACGGTAGATCTGCTCAATGGTTCAACCCGGAAAATATCATGAGAAGAGCAAGACACATTCCTTCAGAAGACTGTAAAAATTGACCTCGATAAAATCCAATACTGCCTCAAGGCTGGAAGCCTGTTGATTTTCTTGTCTTAACTAACACCATTAAAGCGAAGTGAGGATAGCACGTAAGTGAACAAGAAACGAAAAACCGGAGAGAAACATAACAACTCCCAGTTGGGGGATAACGTCTGGCGGCATTTATCACAGCCTTTCCCTCTTCCTAGTTTCTGCCCCACACCTCCCGCCCCACTCTCTTGGCCTTGACCCTCACCTCTCCTTCTCAGTGGGACTATACTGCACAAACGACACTGACATCTAGTCCTCGCCCTAATCGCCCACAACCATTAACCACCAAGGGGTCGAGCCGGGTCCAGAGACTGCATAATCCCACACCAGGAAAGGAAGGGCAAGGGTGAAAACTGCTTTGGCCGCAGCCACACACACACACACACACATACACCAGTGCCACATGTGACACGACCCACAGCAGGGAAAAAGCAACCCTCCTGTACCTTCCTCTCAAGTGATTCCCGCTCTGCATTAAACGCATTCAAGAGGTGGGGACAAGAGAAAGGAAAAGAAGCTGGAGGAGCTGAGGTCGTGGCGCCCCTGCCCAGGGTCCCCGGGCACTTTGGCGGGATTGAGGCAGGCCTGACCTCCCCAGGGGTCGCCCCACCTCGCCCGCGTGTTCCTGAAGCCCTCCTCACGCACCTGGACCTGGCAAGGGCCCGGCAGCCGCGCATATCAGGGCCCAGGCGCCGCGAAGGTAGCGAGCGCAAGTCCTCAGGGCCGGCGCGGCGACGGGCTGAGCGCGCAGGCGCGGCGCTAGGGAGCGCCCAGGGACGCGGTCCGGCTGGAAACAGGCTCTCTTCATCTCGGGGCCGTTTTCAGCTCCGCACTGCCCAACGTTCCCAGGGGACGGGGACTCCAGAGGCGCACCCTCAACCCTAGCGCCGCTCGCCCGTACCGCAATTGCGGGAGAGGGAGAATAGGGTGAAGAAGGGCACATTTTGCATCTAAACCTCAATTAGGGAAACCTTGTTGCCCCGACCTGTGGGCTCAAGGCCAACTGGAAACTGGCAAGTCAGCATTCAAAGCCCACTCCCCTAGTTCTCTAACGCAGAGGGCCGGTGATAACAAAGCGCCGTGTATTAAGGGCTTGCTGTGCCAGGACTGTCCTCAGCACTTTGCACATTGCCAAAGTAAATATAGCGTAGAGGTCAGGGGCGTGGGCTTTGTGCTCAGACATAACTGGGCTCCACTCCCGGCTCTGCCGATGGCCTGCCCGCGGCGGACCTGGTTAACCTTGCTTGGCCTCATTCGTTGGATGTATTTTGGTTGTCTGCAACGTACAAAGCCCTGTGCTCAGCGTCTTAAGTTTCTTCAGACTGCTCTGACAATTAGATAAAATGCTTGTAAAGTGCTCAACATAATTTCCAATGCACTGTAGGCCCTCAGATAGCTATCACTATTTATTACTATTTTATATTAAATACAACAAATTTATAAAGTGATAGGACCCCATTTTAAGATGAGAAAAACAAGGCTTAGACTTGTTAAGAACCTTATGCGTTGTCACGTAGCTGATAAACGATAGAGGTGAGATTTGAACACAGTCTAACACCAGACACAGAAAGCCGCTATGAAGATTTGCGGGTGAGGGATTGTCGGCACTTTAGTAGATGGCCAGAGATGGCCTTTCTGAGAAGTTCTGTGATTTTTGAGTTGGAGCCTGATGGAAATGAGAGATATAGCCTTGTCCATGGGATGTGGTAGGTGGCAGGGTGTAAAATGAGGAGGAACTTGTTTAATGAAAGAGAGGGTGTACTTTTGGGGGAGCGAGGGTAGGGAAGGATAGGCGAGAATATTCCAAACATAGAAGACACAGTGAGAGAGGGCATGACAAATGGGAAAGTATGAGTAGTTCAGTATTGCCGAAGTGTGAAGTGCAGGTTGGGAGAGTGGGGAATGACAGAAAAGTCATGCATTCAGCAAATAATTTGGAGCACCTACTTCTCGCCAGGCTCTTTGCAAGAGGCTGGGAAAGCCCTTATAAGCAAAGTTTTCTTTTCTTCTTTTTCAGTCTTTTTATCCAAGATCATTGTACTTGAAAGGAGTCCACGTTGTCAGCATCTTTCATATGCCTTTCGAAATATTTTAAAGTCAGAAGTTTCGAAATTGAGTTTTAATGCTGTTAAAGCTGCCTCCTGCCCTCAAGTTATATGCCTGGCAAGGAGCTCGCATCTCCTGGTTCCATCCCACCTCTCTTATTTTTCCTCTCCTCTTTCCCCTCTGTCTATGGAGCAACCAGCAAAACCCATCTGCTTGCCTCCTGCAGATAGTCCACCAAAATCGGGACCGCTCAGTTGTCAGGTTCTACTCCCAATTAATTATCAAAGAATTTTCTGAACAAAGACAGCTCTCACTTTCTAAGAGGAGTTTTGCTGAGTAAAACTCTGTCCTTTTCATCATATACTTCTCCAAGAAAAATATTTGCAGCCTCTTATACATTTTGCTACACAACTTCTGGGTGCATTGTGCTATGGGGTAGGGTGTTGGGGGTGAGAGGTGTAGGGAATGAGTTGAGAAGATAAATCCCAGTAAAGGTGTACATTACTTAGGGCAATTGGACCCCCTTCAACTCATAGGTTAGTCCCAGCCTCCTAAAAGATTGCCGGAAATCTCTAAAGCTCCATTGGTGATAATGCCTATTGGATTTCTGAGTTTGTTTAAGTAGTTGCATCATCCCACCCCATTCCACTTCCCATGTGTTGGTTCAAATTCAGTAGCACTAGGATTCCAGAGTTATCTGGAAAAAGCAGGCAGGATTCCCAACATAGTGTTTTGACCACACTTGTTTGCTCCTCAAGTCAGGGCCAACCTCTTGACCCCTACTGAACATTCCTCTGACTGCTTTAAGTCCAGGGGCTAGGCCAACCAAGAAAGAAAAGGATGATGTTGTCTACTGAGCTTTTTGCTTATAGGGTCAGGAGAACCTGACAGTGTGACCCTCTCCTGTTTCTGGACCTTAATTTCTGGAGGACAGTGATGGAGTTTTTCTCACAGGTACAGTCTACCAAAAAAAAAAGCCATCCTCACATGACCAAAACAGATGTAAGCATTTCCCTTCTCAGCCCCACCTGCAAGTAGTGTTGTGGGTTTTAAATCTGTCTGTGGTGGCTGGTAGATTTCAGGGGTAAATATGTGAGATGTTCCTCTTCTCCTGTTTAGAGTCTGGCTTCCCAATTAGGTAAAAACTTAATAGTCATGGTTTCTGTTGAAGGCCCCAGAGCTTTTCTAACAACAAAAGCTTTGTGCTGTCTGACCCAAAGTAAGGGCCTTTGTGCTCTCTGACCCAAAGTAAGGAACCCACTTATCCTATAGTCAGGGGGCTCTGGTAGTTAGAAATCTTAAGTTGGGTAGCTGAACTCCTTTACTACTAGCTCTTCATGGCTGGACTGTTGCCTTCACTTCCAACCCTGAACAGTCTTCTGAATAGTCAAAGACTTCTCCCCTTGAACAAGTTTTTTAAGAGCAAGGGGTGGGGAGGATAGGTCAAGTTTCCACAGGAAGTTCTGAGAGTCTCCTTTATCACTTTGCTTTAAATTCCTCCTACAGCAGCTTGCTCCAACAAGCCTGGTTTTTCCTAATGGCTTCCCAACAATGTGGAATGGTTTCTTGCAAAATCTTCTTAAGTTTTAACACAAATGCAAAGGTCATTTTTCCTTCCAGCTGTTACATTGTCAAAAACCTGACTCACAAATCCAGACAATTTGCCATGCAGCCAAGTATGGTTGGGCATTCAGCTGTACCCCAAGATGTGTATTAGCAGCTTTGCGATCACATACATTCCTAATTCAGGATCCTGCAAACATTCAGTTAATTACTTTCCGTATCCTAGCTGCTACCCCTCTCATATTTTAGAGGAATGTAAAAATCCTCCTTTCTGCACTATCTAAAAATGTCTATATTTCTTGTGGAATAGAACATTAACAAATGGTCCTAATAAGCAGTCCCAAGTTCAGAGTCTAATCTGTAAGGGACCCTGTCTCAGTAGAAGAAGCAGGCCTGATAGAAATCTTTAATCAGCCTGCAATGAGAGGGGTTGTGTCCTGCAAAAAGATAGGCTCAAGTCCTAATCCTGGTTAGCTGTAAATGTGACTTTATTTGGAAATAGAGTTTTTTCAGGTGTAATAAAGGATTTTAATATGAAATCATTCTGAATTTAGGGTGAACTCTAAATCCAATGACTGATGTTCTGTAAGAACAGGAAAGGACACAGAGAGACACACAGACCCACCGAGAAGAGGGCCATGTGAAGGTGGAAGCAGACATTAAAGTTACACTGCCACAAGCCCAGGAATGCCTGGGGCTGCCAGAAGCTGGAAAAGGCAAGGAAGGTTCTTCCTTAGAGTCCTCAGAGGGAGCATGGACCCTGCTAACACCTCAATTTTGGATATTTAGCTTCCAGAACAAGAGAGAAAATAAATTTCTGTTGTTTTAAACCACATATTTTGTGATTCTTTGTTATGGCATCCCTAGAAAATGGATATAAATCTAAATATTTTTATTTATTCCCTCAACAAACATTTATTGAGCTCTATCATGTGCCAGGCAGAGAAACAAGAAAATCCTTGTTCTTCAAGAGGCTACATTGTGATAATAGTGGTGATGGAAATGAGAAAATAGGCAAACAATAAATAAACGAGATAATTTCTGATGATGATAAGGACTATTAAGTCAGGGTGATGAGAGAATATGGAGGTGTGTGGGGGCTTCTTTAGGTTAAGTGGTCAGGGAGGAAGGTCTCTAAGGAGATGGCATTTGAGCTGAAACCTGAATAAAATGATGTGAAGATCCATCAAAGGGAAGAATGTTGCAGGCAGGTGTTACAGCTAGTGCAAAGGCTCTCAGGCAGGGATCACCTCAACACATTTGAGGAGCAGGTGGAAGGCCAGTGGCTCAGGAATGGTATGCAAGGAGGAATGGGTACAAAACACAAGGAGCTGAGGAAGTGGTAGGGGTCAGATCCTATGCAGCCTTGTAAACCACATTAGAGTTTGGATTTTATTCTAGATGCAATGGGGAGCATTTGGAAGGCTTTAAGAAAGGAAAAATATCTGACATATTTTTTAATGACCTCTACTGCTACCATGTTGTAGTTGATTGAGGGGTGTGGAGGATTTGCTTTATGTAAATTCAGCTAAACTGGAATGATTTTTCCCAGAGATTTCCTTTCCTTGCTAACTCAGTTAGGGACCCTCACAGGAGGCATTTTTCATGCTATTTGGAAGATGGGATTAAAGCAGTACCCTTTGGTTTTTACATTTGGAAGGTCAGAATAAGGCACAAGGCACCATTGCAGCTCACCCGTGTTGTTGAAATCTGCTGGCTCAACTTACTGGCCTGGGGCGACATCCAGCCCACAGATCCTTCAGCTCCTGCCAGATTTTCTTCTTTAGCTTCTTTAAGTCTTGGGCCAGAGGCATATTTAGCTCCATGACTAAGGGCATCAGCTTGTCCTGTGGGAAACATACCCTCATCAAAGCTGGAAGCTCGGAGGTGGTGAGAGACTGATCCTTGTGCCCCCTCTTCTCGTCCATCACCCCTTCTGAGTGTAAGTCTTGGGCCAGAGGCATATTTAGCTCCATGACTAAGGGCATCAGCTTGTCCTGTGGGACACATACCCTCATCAAAGCTGGAAGCTCGGAGGTGGTGAGAGACTGATCCTTGTGCCCCCTCTTCTCGTCCATCACCCCTTCTGAGTTGATGTGAGGAGCAAAGGAAGAAGAGGCTCAAGGCTTACACTTAGGTTTTTGGCTTAAATAAGTGAGTGGATGTTAATGCATTTGGAGGTACAATTTTGGAGAGAAATCAAGAATTCTAATCTGAACATGTTAACTAAGAGCTGCCTGTTAGACACTGTGGTTATTTTTTGGTTCCTCAGTATTCATTTCCCTTTTCCTAATTGCTAACTAGACCCTTTTTCCCAGCTTCATGGTTAAGGTTTGATTGGCTCAAGTTCTAGCCATCTACAAGCTGTCCTGGTATGGCAGGCCTGCCCTATAGGGGCCAAGTAATCAACTGAACTGAGTAGATTAATTCTCTTTGTAATTTCCCTTAACCCTACATTAAAGAATAGGGAGAAGACTGGACATTTGAGCAGGGCAGGCAAAGGCTGCAGAAATTGAGCCTGAAGGCTTATCAAATGAAATTGCTAATTATTTAGGGTGGGAGAAACTGCTTATTTTCCCCAATATCTCTCTTTTCCATCTTCCTGCGCAAGAGACCTTCTACTTTTTAGCTGGGCACATAGCCTCCTATTATAAGGACTACATTGCCTAGACTTCCATGTGGCTAAGAACAGCCATGTGATTATATTCTGTTTAATGGGCTATCAGGGGAAGTGTTGTGTGCAATTTCCTGGACATATCCTTAAAGGAAGGGGAAATGCTGTTCCTCCTTCCTTTCTCCTTCCAGTTGGCTAGGTTTTGTATGCTTTGACAGGAATTCTAGTAACAGACAGCAAAAATAGATCCTGGTCCTTTGACATCATGGAGCCAGGCCAGTTCTGGACTATCTACCTCTGGGCTTTTATAAAAGATATAAATACTATCTTCCCTAGTGAATGGATTGATCCATTCATGGAGTAATAAATTGAGGATTTAATGGGCGCTAATGGGCATGGTTCTGATGGCTTCATAAAGAAAGTGAGTGAGCAAGTTAGCTTTCTCTTGCTTAAGGCATTTGCCATATGACACCCTGCGTTGCTGTGAAGAGTCACCATCTACCACCACCGACCAACAAGGCCCTCACCAGATGTGTTCCCTAGACTTTGGACTTCCCAGCCTCTGAAACTGTGAGGAATAAATTGTATTTCTTTATAAATTACCTACTTTTAGGTATTTTGTTATAAGCAACAGAGATGGAGTAGTTACACTATCTTATTTAAGCCACCACTATTTTGGATTTCAGTCACATGCAGCCAACATTATTTTTATTTATTTATTTTTTTCCTTTTTGACTTTTTTTTACTGACCGGTAATGGGATCGCAACCCTCGGTGTTGTGCCCGCACCGCGCTCAGCCAGTGAGCGGGAACCAGTCTCCACATAGGATCCGAACCCTCGGCGGGAGCGCCGCCATGCTCCCAAGCAGCGCACTCTCCAGTGCGCCACCGGGCCAGCCCAGCCAACGTTATTTCTAAATGATATGATATACATATAATTTATACCTTTTCTTAAGGACACCTAAATGAATATCTGCTTGCTGTAAGCAAGAGTCTAATTAGAACAATTTTTTTCCTCCTCAGACCATGTGCAATTTAGTTTGCACATACACAAAAAAACCTCTACCCAACACATATTTTGCTTTGTTTTTTCTGTGTGTGTCCCAAAAGAAATATAGACACTTTATTAGGCTCTATTATTAAAAGCACCACTACTTCCTCTAGGGAAGCAACAATTGATCCACGTTTTCCTGCCACCAGCTCACATTTCATAAATCCTTATTTAAAATTAACCCAGATCATTAAATAACATGAAAAAAGATTTTTTAAAATTACACAACAAAAGCTGCCTTCTGAAAGACTGAAAAAAAAAAGCGAGTTTGCATGTAATCTCTGATAAGGTGACCAAATATCCAAAATTGGCTAAGACAGCCCCAATTCCCAGATTGTCGGCTGCTCTGGTTTCTGTCTCAGCACACGTCCTGTGATTCCAGTCAGATGTCATCCAACTTTAGGACAGGAACTCCTGCCTCTGCTCAGGAGAGCAAGTCACTGAAAATGAGGAGAAACAACACGAAAAGTGTAAATGACAAAAACCAAACTAAACTGTGTTTAAAATTTTAGTTAACATTTTGGTTCTTTGTTTGACAAAGTTAAAGAGCATTTGTCAATGAATATTGTTTAGTTTGGTGTCTTCAACACTGTGCATGGCATGACTTCTTCCTAGGATGTGATCAGTATTTTTAGAAAGTGACATAGATTAGAACAGGCTAGAAAATGCCCAAATGCATTGTGCATAGTAAGGATGGGTTTTTTAAAAAAAATTTCTGCTTAAGCTTTGTCTGTAAGTCTTTGGTGTGAGATTATCAAAAGAAGTGTAAAACCCACTGACTTTTAGTCATTTATGAATACATTTACCCATTTTTTTCTTGAATCATACAGCAATATGAAGATTTTAAAGCTTTCATTCAATATGTATTTAACTTATGTAGCAGTAGCAATACTTGTGAGACCATCGCTTCCGTGGGTGGGGTTTTCTTTTCAAGCCCTGTTCTCACACAACTTTCCCAAGGCTTTATCAAGGACTTTGCACATGCCCCGGGGTTTTGAATGGTGGGTTGTCTACAGGGGGTTGGTAGTTCACCCGTGAAATTCATTGGACAGGTGATCTTTTAGGTTAAATGGAAGTGAGCCAGGCGGACAAGAAGAGGAAGGACATTTCGTGTAAAGAGAAGAATGCGTGTTAAACAGAAGAAACAGTACAGTACATGGATTCACAGTATCTTATCTGTCATTCCAAAGTACAAGAAGTTCTAAAAGCTAAAAGCTTTTTTTTTTTAACCTATTAGGCAAGAAAATCAGACCTGACTTCCATCTGGGGCATTTGTCAGGGCCCCATCACGAAGCAGATGGCATCCTCAGACTGGGATCGCTTGAAGAGGATTTAATAAAGAGAATACTTACAAAGGTGTGGGTGGATAGTGCTGGGACAAGGGACAGGAGTGTGATAGTGGGACAGTACCTTGGCTCTAGAAATGGCAGGACTGTTAGGACCCCTAGACACAAGAAATTGAGAGGAAGGAGTGGTTCTTGGAACTCAGAAGGAAAGAGTAGTGGGAAGATGACTGCCTAAGAGCAACAGTGAGTGTCTAGGTTCTACAGGAAACAGCAATACCCCGACGTTCCTGGAAAGCCTGATGTGCTCCTTATTGGCTATACCCCATCAGAAGCCTGGGGGTAATGGAGTGAGGACTGAAGGCTGGGTAGGTCAGTTTCCTAATAGAGCCCGACGTTCCTGGAAAGCCTGATGTGCTCCTTATTGGCTATACCCCATCAGAAGCCTGGGGGCAATGGAGTGAGGACTGAAGGCTGGGTAGGTCAGTTTCCTAATAGAGCAGATGGAGAGGGGTAAATAATAGATCTGGAGGGGCCAAGGGAAGATACCTGGCTCAGTGGAAAACCAGACATGAACTGACCTGAGGCTGTTTGTAACCATATCGCACTTAGTGTGAATATTCTAGGTTTTCTATAGACATATTTATGTGTTTAATGATGAGTTGATGCCTTGGACCCTGCCGGGTGTTGTGTAATATACAGTGTAAGCATGGAGGCTACCTGTTGAAAATCTATAAATATAATAAATTCTTTAACACCTCTGGTTTCGGGGATTTTGGCTAAGAGAATAGAGGCCTGCATATAGTGAACAGGAAACATTTTCATCTGTCTAGATTATGCACATGGGGAATAGGGTGGGAGTTGGCAGCAGCTTTTTTGTGTGTTTTATTTTGAGCAATTGCAGCTTTATTGGGCTACAAGTATAATTTTTCAAGGTACTGGATTTGAATACCTCAACTCACTTGACACATACGTACACTGGAATATATATATATTTTTAATTAAAGCATGCACTTCGACCAGTAACTGATTATTTTGTTTCATTTTGTTTATTCGTTTTTATTGCAACATAGTTGATTGTACATATCTGTGGGGTACAGAGTTGAATATCAATACCTGCATTCAATATGTGATGTTCAAATCAGGATAATTAGTATATTCAACAACACACAATGTAATTGTTCTTTGCTGCCCTTTACTAACCTCTCCCTTCCCACCTCTGGTAACCTCAGTTCTGTTCTCTCCTTTTGAAAGGTGAACGTCTAGATTTTGCACGTGGGGAATGGGCTGGGAGTTAGCAGCAGCTTAACGTGGAAGGCAGAAGAAGTGGAAAGGGGGACAGGGACCATGGCACAAAGAGGCTTTTATGCCAGGTAAAGAGGATGGAATTGGCTGTAAATGATGGGGACTGTAATAATGAATTTTAAGCTGGGATGACATGGTTAGATATATATTTTAGGAACAGTATGCTGGCCACAATGTGCAGGCTAGGTTGGACTCTCCTGGGCAGCAGAGCACAGGAGGGCCTGGATCTGGGATTTCTCTCACACTTCGGAAGGAGAAAGCAGAGGAGGAGAGGCAAAGAGGTGTGGAAGGGTGGCCCTAGTGACTCCTGTGATTGCACAACATGACACTGGAAGGGAACATGGTGGAAGCAGAAGAAACACATACTAGGGGCAAGAAGAGGACACTCATATCTGTTTCAGATATCGTCTTCAGCAATGCTTAGTAAGATGTTTAACAAGGCTTTTGCTAGCATTGGAGATTCATGTCAACCAAGAGAGATACCATTCTCTTGCTTTTCTGAATCATAGACTTTTTAAAAAAGAAGATAGAATAGGGACCCATAGGTGTTAAGTGGTAGTAGTTACCCAGCAAGTCAGTAATAGAACCTGGACTGGTCTTCTGACTCTGTGCCCTGTTGTTTTTATCACACCACATGCCGTTCCATCAGTGTTGTTAAATTAAATAAGCAGGAGGTCATTGGCCTTTGGCTGTTCCATACTTTGAGTTTCTTTGTAACAAACTGCAAGCTAACTTAGTACAAAAAACAAACAAACAAACAAACAAAAAAAACAGCGAACCTAATTTAGAAGTATATCTTGTAGCAAACAGCCCTGCTTCAGTCAATCACAGTCAATCAGACCTTCCCCAAATAAGGCGGCTACTCAGCTGTAGCCAATTAGGTGACTTTTCTCCAGGGACTGGCACATAATAAGCACTATGCAGGTGTTTGTTAAATAAAATAACATACAGTGGTATAGGTGTGGTGGCTCTTCCTAGTCTCTTGAAGAAGCAGCTGTTTCTGAAACTTTCTCAACGCTCAAACATATCTGAGGTTGCCCAAAATATCATGTAAAAATCTTCCTCCTCCTCCTCTTCAGCCCCTCCACTGTACAGCCTTCCTTATTCAGGGCTCGCAGAAGCCCTATATTTCAGCACTGTTCTAGATGTCTAAACTTCTAATGGGAAATAATATTTTATTTGGGTTAAAATGCAAATGGACAGATATTGGGTGTCTATTTCTCAGACAGTTGTTAACACATTCTTTGTCTATAACAGAACATTCTAACAAGAAGAGGAGATTTACAAAAACACATCATAGAGAAATTGAGTCAGATTTTAAAAACCAAAGCACAGTAAAAATTGTCTGGATTCTCAAAAAATCTGTGACTTTCCATAAGGAAATAGTAGGAAATTCATTGACAATACATATTTTTATCCTACATTTTGAAATTTTAGTATTATAACTATTAGAAATAGAGAAAAATTTTATTTATTCAAGAGCTGATTAGACAGATCTGAGATTTTACATGTCTTTGATTACTATTTCCTTCCCACCCCAACCTTGTAATTTGCTGTATTTTGATCAGCTACAGAGCATGTAGAGTCACATATGAAATACGTTTTTCCCTAACATGGTTAGAATTCCAGGGCAAACTGTGTGGTTTCTCAACCCCTCATTAGCCAGAAGGCATAGGACTAAAGGGCCACTCCTTTTGGGGTGTCCATATTCTCTGGAGTAGTTTGAGCCTTGGGTTGAACACTCTGACCAAGTAGTCTGGTTGGCTCTATCATGATTTAGTTTCTCAACAGAGTTGAGTGTCTCACTTTCCTATGTTATCACTAACAGGATTTCGGGGCTTACCACCAGCTTTCAACCTCAGTGAAGCATGAAACAATACTTGTAGGATTTGGGGGGTATATTATGATCTGAATGTTTGCATCTCCCCCACCCCCATAAAATTCATATGTTAAATTCCTAACCCTTAAGGTGATGGTTGAGGAGGTGGAGCCTTTGGGAGGTGATTAGGTAATGAGGGCAGATTCCTCATGGGATTTACATCCCTATAAAAGAGGTCCAAGAGGGACCCCTGTACCTGCCACCATGGGAAGACATTGATACACACCCTTTATGAGCCAGAAATGGGCCCTCACCAGGCAAGGAATCTGATGGTGCCTTGATCTTGAACTTCCCAACTTCCAGAACTGTAAAAAATAAATTCCCGTGTTTACAAGCCACCCAGTATTTGTAAAGCCACCCAGTATTTTGTTACAGCAGCCCAAATGGACTAAGACAGGGATTTCTGATACTTAAAGAGAGAGAGAATATTAGCATGCTGTGGGTAGCCACTGAAGTGCCCATGAAGAGTTGGCTTGCAAACTCAGGCTTTGCTTAAAATACTAGGGAAAGATGTTATAGCAGATACAGCTATAGCCAACTTATAAATGGGTATTCTAGGTGTTTCCTTTATATCTTACCTTGTTCCAGAAAGTTAAGCAAATCTATCTTATGATTTCTCTTTCAGGACAACAACAGGGAGATATGGAACTCTTGTTTCTTTTCTTTATTCTGGGCCTGCAAAGGCCTGAGTTTAACTCTGTAATAATTTCTTTTCAAACTTGAGTTGCTCAGGCAACTACACTCTTTGCTCTCTAACTTGACCCCATTTCCTGATGAATGGTCTGTTCATTTCTTTGCTAAGTCCTAAAGGTTTTCACATTCTGCAATTTTCTCTGCTAAATAGCTCTAGGCAAAACTTCTTATAAAATCTTTGACAATCATAAAATCTTAGGTTAGGAAGGAACCTTAGAGACTGTGTAATCCAACCCCCTCATTTTACAGTTAAAGAAAGTGAGTTCTCAAGAGGGTAAATAACTTGTTCAATATCATCTAGCTAATTTCTAGATAGGGTAGAATTTTCCCAAGCTAATTTTTTGACTTGGATAGAACTACAACTAAAACCATTTCAAAGGGCACATACTTTTCCATCTTAACCCTTCTAAAATATCATAATAATATAATTTGCAGAGCCACATTTACACCATCACCACTTCTGAAAAACACTGTGATGTGAGAAATAGTTAAATGAGGTTTGTTATTTATATGCTTTTTAATACCCCATTTATTACAGCTCTGGTCTCAGATATACTAGTTAATGGAGGGTTGGATAGGTTAGCCTAAAGAGATTGCTTTGCTTCACCCAATGACCTTTTTTGGGGGAAGGGAAAGTTGAAGGAAAATGGACCAAAACAGAGAAAAATAATGCCAACATGGGAATCAGGTTAGGCTCAATAATCTATTATTAATATTTTTACTGTCAATATAATATCACACTTGTGCCTACAAGATCACAACTTTAGTTGGGTGGTATGAAGTCCAGACAAGAAAATATAAATCATCTTTGTGTCTAGAACTTGAATCTAGCTAGAACCAAAGATAAAAAGTCTATGGCTTCCCCATCCTCTTTCTGCTGCCCACTCACTCCAATAGAGTCCTTCTATGTGGACACAAATAACTCAGAGAGTCTTTGACAAGCCACTGTTCTTGACTACTCTGTGCCTCTCTTTGCAAGAAAGTGGATCCCAGAAACAGGCCCTCCCCAACATTTGTGAGCATAAGGCAAATGTGAAAATGGATGTCTCCCACACTACTGCAATGGACCACTCATCATTCTGGTCATACTGACCTTAGAGAAACTTGTATGTAAGTATGTAGACTTCACCCCATATATCCCATCTCTATCCACAACTCCAAAGACACATTCTACAATCAGACAACACTTGACCACACCTTGGGCAGTATAATCTGCCCTTAAAAGGACAGAGATGAGCAGAAGCCCAACCAGGCCCTGGAAGCAGGTTTGGGCTTCACAGGAAGGGAATTCTGGATTTCCTGGGCAGGGAGAACTTGGTTTATAAGAGGGAGAGAGGTTCCAGGTGGGAAACCCCCCTGGAAACACAGACCCATCACCCTGTGGGGAGGAGGAGGACCAGAGGGGATCCAGAGTAGGGTCTTCTAAAGCATAGGACTCAAGGAAGAAGTCCTGGTTGACTAGATCAGCAGCAATACTGCTGACAAGAAAACTCTGGGACAAGGCCCTCCTATAAGCATTGTCTCTTGGGTCAGACCTGCATGAGGAATGGAAACAAAGATGTTTGATAGCCAGAAGGAAGCCTCCTCAAACAAGTTGTATTTCAAACAGGGAAGGTTCAAGAGATGTTCTAAAAGAGCATCTAAAAGAACAAGTCTGTTAAAAAGTGTATCATGTCAAAACTGGAAAGAAGCTCAAGATCTTCTAATAAAGATGGAATGCAATCACAGAGACAAGCAACTTGTCCATGTCAGACTGCAAGTTAGTAATAGATCTCAGCCCATACGTTTGGAACTTGGGCTTCCAAGTTCTCAGACCTGGGTTCTTTCCATGACCTGGTGCTGAATTCCTTTGGAGGATAACTTTAAGCAGCATGGAAGAAGGATGGCCACAGGGTAGCTCTTATACTGTAAGTATATCTTTTGCCTATGTGACAGAGCAGAACTGCAAATACCAACAGTTTCCACTGAAAATCAAAGGCCAGTCAGATTTTGTTTGTGTGTATTAGTGTGTGTTGTGTGTTGGGGGTTGGAGGGCAGGGTAAGGGAGTAGGGGGAGGGATTGAGAGAGAGATGGGAAATTGGGTAAAGAAAGAGAGAAGAGCACTAAAATGTAAAGTGCGGGGGCCTCTGTCTTGGTGGGGATGCTGGGCATCAGAGGAGCTTTATCTTATGAATCAAGCCAGAAAGTGATATCATCAGTACTAGCGTTTCAGCTGGGGAAGGTGGTGCAAGGAGAGAGGTGGAAATGAAGGAGGGAGTTATAACGGCTCTGAATTACCTCCTCACTTCCATTTACCACCACTTTGGGACTATATATCAACAGTGTTCATATCCTCCCACACTGTGGGTAAGGTTTGCTTTTAAAATTAAGGCCAGGAAATAAAATTCATTGAGGTGGCAAACACAAGGGTACTTTAAAAAGTTCTTGGAAAGATTTGTACTATCTTTTAATTCTATGTTTCCATGAACTTGTTGAAGTGTCCTCGTATGGTCTAAGCATTGATTGATAGTGTTACACCAAATTAATATTTGTGGTTTATGAAAAAGGGAATTAGACCGTAGTATGGAATTTGTATTACAGTTCCAGCCCTGCAACAAGCCATTTAACCTCTCTAAGTTAGTTTTCCCAAAGGTAAAGTGTAAATAAGAAAGTTAGCTTTTAATATTTATGATAGAAAAATGGAGAGGGTGGGGGTGGGGGGGAGACAAAAGTCCAAAAACAGAGAAGTAAATTATAGAATATTTATGTGCTCACATACTGTCAACATTAAAAATTATAGTTTTGAAAGTTGTTAGCAGTATACTCTAACTTCACAATATGTTAGGTAAAAAAATGATTCAAAAACTGTATCTATTGAATTATGCCAATTTTATTAATATACTTACATGTGTATGAAACACTTGAAAGAAATACATCAAAATGTTAATTTTATTATCTCCAGATAGTAATTAGAAATGGTTTTGATTTTCTTCTTTATATAGCATTTTCACTATTTTCTGTCTTGTTTAATGATTTTACCATCTAGTTTACTAATTTTACCATCAGTAAAAAATGTTGTTTTCATAAAGATGTGAGAAAAATGGAAATAATATATGTTTAAAAACTCTCAATTCTGACAAACATGCTAAATAACTCAAGTGCTTATTATGTTAAGGGAAAATTTTGATATATGTTTCTATGGACACCTCTTGTCTTAGTGATGAATGAATATTAATGCCTGCAAGTAATTGTCCCAGTCGTTAGAGGAGCACTTTGTATATGTACAACTACCATTTTAGAAATATTTCTGTGTGCTGAGTGTGGTGTCCAAGAAAAAGTCAAATCAACTTTAATCACCATACAGCAGCTTTATCTAGTCATCATGACAGATGGCCAGCTTTTTGGGAAGGTCTTTGTGCCTGAGATGGGGCCTCCGATAGTGTGGAAAAGGTGTAGACAGACTTCTTTTTCTGTGACTTCAATTTTAGTCCCTCTTCTCAGCAGGGAATGCCCACTAACTCATGTCATCCTCCATGTTGAAACCATTGGTAAGATGTAAGAGGGTTAAAATAGGTTGCTGTGTTACCAAGAGCCCAAAGGTCCATTTGCTTGCTGATCAATAGCCAACAATTGAGAGACAAGTTTTGATGTAAGGAAAGGCAGTCTTTAATCAGGAAGCCGGCAGCCTAGGGAAACAGTGGACTTACGTCTCAAAGACCATCTCTGCCTCTCCCACATTTGCCAAAGGGTGTTATAGGGCTCTGTGGTGGAAAGTTGATTCATGGTGACTAAGCGGGGACGTGCAGACATGCTTGAGTGTTTCAGATAATCGTCAAGGAACTTTCCGGGTGGGAGCTGACCAGCGTCATACTTTATTCTCCATGGGTTCAGGTCCTGTTATTCTCAAATAAGATCAGGTTAGTAAGCTGTAAAGAATGGCCATCTGGGTTAATAATTTTTCTCTAATTATGTGTGTACAATGTGATAGCAAGAGTCATTGTGTTCTGGCATTAGCTGCAGGCTATGTGGTTTGGGTTACAGGAGAGAACAAAAGTCTTTTAAATTGAAGGGCTTAGCAAAATGGAGTCACTTCTGTTCAGGCTGTTACACTGGGGAAGTAAAAGCAGACTGCAAATAGGGCTGCGGGCGGTGCTAGAACCAGAATTAAGCTCGGAATCCTGGAATGAAAAGGGAGGGAAGGTAGGTGACTACTACCATTATGAAGTACTGTGTCCTGTGTGTATTACTCATGATCTAATTTAATCCTCTAACAGTGTGAGGAAAGTCATGTTATTTCTTTTTTCTCTTCCTCCTCTTCCCCCTCCTCTTCCTCCTTGTCCTTTTTAATGGAGACACCTATGCTCAGGTAGGCACAAACAAACAAACAAACAACAGACTTGTCCAAGATCACACAGTTAATAAATGCTGGAGCTGGAAATTCAATTCACATTTTACTGGCTCTGAAATGAGTGCTTATAAAAATTGAGTCCAATGAATCTCAGAATCAACACCAGATTCATCCAAGGAGAATTCTGAAAATAGAAATTCTCAAGTCCCCTCACTGGAAATTCTGATTTTAGTAGGTCAGGAATGGGATCAAGGAATCTGTATTTTTAAAAGCCTCTTTGAATGCTGGTCAAGGAAGTGCGAGGACCTCTGCTGCTGCCATATCAGGAGGGAAACAGGACATGTTCTTGTGCATGGGTCTGAAGACAACCAAGGGAGTGAGCAGCACCTGGAGGCTACACGTGGATGTCACACCCTGCATAAACCCCCCCACCCCCCCATTCTTGGCCCCTGCCAGTTCTTCAGCCTCATCTCTCCCTCTCATAAGGCCAGAATTTGGGAAAGCCAGCCAACCAGAAAGGGTGCTAAAACACAAAAACGTAAATGTAGCGAGGGAGAAAAGAAGAAGCCTGCTAGGGTAGTGAGTGCAAGGAGGGGACCAGCCCCCCAAGGGGATTGCTTCAGTCACATTAGATGGTCATTAAACTGCTTCTAAGGAGGGTGGTTCCTGATAAGTACAGGCTTTTATTTGGTTGAAAGGGCTTTGCAGGTTGGGGCAAAGCATATCCCTGTTTAGGACCACAGAGGAGTGGCTGAGGGGCCACCAGCACTCTCCCCACTACTTTTTCTCCAGACTTAATCAACTTCTCCTTTAAATAAATATTTACCAAATGTATTAAAAATATTTGTTTAAAGAGGCACAAAATCATTGACCTGGTTCATGCCTCTCCGTAATTTGGTCCTGCCCTCTGTTGCGAAAATAGAATAATTTAATCAGACCCCCTTGCTGTAGATAGGGTTGGGGGTGATGCAGCACATTCTTTGTAAGCAAATTGTGTGTGGGTGGCATGCATGGCACCGTGACTTGGCTGGCGTCTAGTGCCTCAGGCATCAGCCCCTGCAGCCATGTTCTCAAACCTATGGCTGCAAGGACCTTTTGTCTGGTTACCTAGCTCATAGAACTGCGTGTGAGGGGTCTGGTGACCCAGCCTGGTGTGTGAGGGGTCTGGGGATCCAGCCTGGCATGTGAAGGGTTTGTGACACAGTCTGCAAATGGGCTTGAGGGGTCTGTGAGCTCCAGACCTAGCCCTAGCGTGACACCCTCTACCTCACACCATCCTCACCTTACCTCCTCCTTCCTCCTGGCCTTTGCACATCTATTCCCACTGCCTGGAACATTCTTCTGATGTCTCTTGCTCTCTTCCCCTTCACCTAATTTATTTGTATTGGTTTTTCAGGTCTCAGTTTCAAGCATCCCTTTCTCTGGGGGGCTTCCCCAGCATAGAAGTCAGAGACTCTCAGTGTGTTCTGACAACTGTCTACCAGGGCATTCACCGCATTTCACACATTTCAGTGTTATTACGTATCTATTTGCCTGTCTCCCCGAACTGTGTGAGCTCCATGAAGACAGGACTTTTTGTGTCTTGTCTACCACTGTTTCCTCATAGGTAGTCCAATGTTCATTAAAAATGTACTGAGTGATTGAATGACCTGAGAGTTTGAGGCTATGTGTATAGTGAGCCCCTCACTTGGAAGGATTAGAAGCTGGGACAGGAACTATGATCAGCTCACAGGAACTCCAGTATGTACAGTTCCTAACTTTACCAAAGCTCAACTTTATCCAAATTACGGTGCCAAAAATCCCTTGGTGAGGATCAGGAGTATAAGATTCACCCAGATGTGTGAGCTTTCACCAGTTGTGTGACCACTTTAACCTCGCAGAGCCTTTCTGCACAGCGAAGTGTGGGAAAATACTGTGAAAACAGTGCAAATACGAATGCACTTTAGTGGAGACACAGATGAGACATGGTCGTCTTTAAAGGGCTGTGGTTGGGATAAGGGTCTGCATTCTGGTTCCCATTTCTCCCACCTCAAGCCAGGCATCTGGGAGACTAAAACACAGTCAGTAAGTGGAGCCCATCATCAACTCCACTCAGCACCGCCATTATCTGACTGATTAGTACAGTTTGTATGTTATTGCAAGGAAAGGGGAGGAGGAGAGAGAACAGAGTGGCAGCGTTCGCTGGTGTAAGAATGTGGTAGATCTGTCAAAAAAACTTTCCAGATTCCTCATTCTCTAGGGGATAATTTTTCTGCTGGTATTTTGAGATCTCAAAATTAAATAGCTGTACCAGAACTGCCATGTCTAAGGTGACAATGCTAGAATTCTCCCTCAGCTTCTTAACATGAAAGGTTTTAAATAATAGCTGTCTTAATAAAGTACCATATGGATAACATTCTAGGACAGGCAGTCAAATGGTGATAAGAAAGAAAATATGGTCAACTACAAAAATGAGCTAAAGAATTGAAAGTAGCATTGCCAGATTCAGCAGTAAAAATATTTGGGACATACTTACACTAAACAAACTATCCGTTGTTATCAAAATTCAAATTTATCTGCGTGTCCTGTATTTTCTCTGGCAACCATTGTTGGAAGGCATCTCCTTTTCTCTTAGTTCTGATCTAATTATTCCATAGTGAAAAAATAAAATGTTCTATAGAAATATTTATCTATAGTATCACTTCTTAAATGAGTTGAATGTTATCACTTAGCTTTTTAAAAATTACATTTCCTTCAAAATAGTCATTCTTTTTCACTCATATTTTTATATAGGAGATTAGGATTTAATTTATCTTTTCAATTATTTTGTTTATTTCTTGGGAATTTTTTTGTGTTTTAACTTTAAATCAATAAGGACTTTTATCACTATGATCTTTTTCTTATATTATAGTTAATACCATCTATATTATATATGAAGATACTTTAAAAAGTTCATGGAAAGATTTGCATTATCTTTTTATTCTATTTTTACACTAAGTTTTTGAACTTTCCTCTTACTATTTGAGTATACATAAAAGAAATCACCAGTTTACACAGTGGAAAGTCTTGGGCATTTCTTTTTTTTTTTCATTCTGCTCAGCACTGAATGAACTTGTTTTTATTTTATTTTGTATTGAAAATTTCAATCGTATGCAAAAGTAGAAGGAATATTATTATGAACCTCCATGTGCCATCAGCCAGCTTCAACAATTATCAGTTCATGGCCAGTATTGTTTTATCTAAACCTCCATGAATTCTTGTTTCCCACCACAACCTTGATTATTTTAGAGCAAATTACAGACATAAAATCATTTCATTGGCAAATATTTCAGTATGTATCTCTGAAAAGATAAGCAGTTTTAAGAAAAATCCACAATATCATAATCACACCTAAAAAAATAATCAGTATTTGTTAATATTAATCAAATATTTAATAAGGGTTCAAATTTCTCTGATTGACTCATAATATTTTTTATAGTTTTTTAAAAATCAGAAATGAAATAAGGCCCCTTTGTTGTAATTTGTTGATAGGTTTCTCTCTCCCTCTCTCTCTTTTTTTCTTGCATGCTATTTGCTGAAAAAACTTGGCTGAATCTCCTACATTTAAAATTTTTCTGATTGTAATCCTCTGTGTCTGTATTTCTTATAAACTGGTAGTTGGATCTAGGAATTTAGAGTGATTCAAGTTAGAATTTTTTTTGCTAGAATATCTGAGAGGTCTAACATTTGTTGTCTCTCTTTTTGTGATATTAGCAACCATTGATGATTGTTGCCTAGATGAATGATTTAATTAGAAATTTGCAAAATGGTGTTATTCTTAGTATATCATCCTTTTCTATTTATTCTTGAGAGAACTTTTCCTCACCAATTATTTTGTTACCCTGAGATGTATTTCATACAGGAAATTATCAATAGGTCCATTCCCTGGGGAACAGACTTTGAGTTGGAGATTGCATGTCAGAGGCTTAAAGGGGAGAGCTCTAGGGAACATGTGTAAGAGAGTGAGGGAAGCAGGGGTGGGGTGAGGGAGACGTTCAATTGTGATGGAATTGCAAAGGAAGACTCAGCCAGTCCCACATGGAGCTGTGAAACTGGGATAGCCCTTCAAAGTTGAGGCTGTGACTTTGTAACCTGCACCCCACCCTTGAATTGACTAATCATTTTGGGCTGCCCCTGGCTTGAAGATGTAATCTTGGGCGAGGAGCTCAGCTGAGAATCTTTAGTAGTGGAAACTCCAAGCGGCTGAATGCATCTCAGTTCTAAAGGGGACAATCTGTGTGGTGCACTGAAGTATCAAATAAAAAAAGGCAGGTTAAATTAAATTCTTAATTCTTTCCTTTTACTTATCAGATTTAAGTATCATGAATTGATTCTGAAGGGGATCAGAATGTACCATCCCAAATATGCCACTTCCGCATGAGGATGATTTTTAAACTGAAGGCAATTGAGAAACAGCAGACACAGGACTCCACCTTTCTGTCTAAAATCGAGGAATAAACTTCCCTTTTTGAAGGAGCCCCCATGTCTTCTCCCATACCACAAAGAGGAGGCAATGACTCTTATCACACTGGATATGGCACCAGCTCTAATCTGTGTAAAACCTTACTCAAATAACCCTTATCTTCTATTAGTTTCTCCCCATATATTTACCTCCTTAAAATTTATCCCCCCTAAAAACCCAAACTCTTTTCCTTGGTCTTGTCACTTCTCCACAAATTTATTGATTTTTGTTAAAATGGAACATAAGCTTTTGGGCTTAATCACTTCTTTGGGTTTTTACTTTCTTTTTCATGAGATCACAAAAACACTAAAATATTACCCTCAAATAAAATCTTTATGCTTTTTTCCCCCTGTTAATCTGTCTCTTGTCAGTTGAATTTAAACATAAGAGTATAGAGAAAAAAAAATTTCCTTCCCTAGAGTTTCTTAGAATCCTCCAAAGGTAACCAATGAGATTAAAAAAAAAAATACTATAAACTCATAGCTTTTAATGTATTTGATGTGTTTGCAATCCGTTGCAGTAATTATTCTTATTGATTTCCATCTTTACTCAGGGAAACCTTGAGCTGGCTCTCGAAGAGTTTGACATGAACCCAGTAGTCTTTGATAGCTTTCTTTCTTTCTTGATGATGAATTGTCCAAGCTCAGCTTCTACAATTGTCATTTTCCACGGAGTTCTGGCTCTTTTAAGGGAGAAATCGTATTTAGAGGCCATAACCTGGTTGTGAGGGTTGGGCTGGTTAGTGCTCAGCCTTTCCATTGGAGAGAGCTAGGAAATATATACATCTAAAAAGAGAAATACATTATGACTTCTTCACTGGTATTTCTAGCTCAATTTTAGGATTATAAGAGTTTACTAAACTTTTTTGTTTTTATGTTAATATATCTTTATTTTCCTCTGGAAATCCTGGTTCTTCAGACTTTAATATGATTACTTATTTTGTTCTCTTCTCTGTAGAATAGTTCCTGAATAATAATACTAAAAATAAGATTACTGAGACAAGTTTAGGACCTTTCCAGATTTTCCTCCCACCATAGGTCATATCTCATTAGTGATGTGTAGTGAAATTACTGTGTTTTAAAGTCATTTAAAATATTCTTTTTCTCTGCATAGTTAGGTCACCAACTTGATATACAGTTAGGTTCAGTTCTCTGGTTTTGCTTTGAGTGTCAGGTATTCCTTTAAAATTTTTGATATGACTTTTTTTTATTACTATGTAAAACTTTTCCATGTTCCACAGTCAAATATGTTTTTAAAAAGTTGAGCTTTTAGAAGTAGAGAGTAGAATTGTGGTTACTAGGGGCTGGGAAGGGAAGGGGGCGGGGGATAAAGAGAGGTTGGTTAATGAATTCAAAGTTACAGCTAGATAGAAAAATTAGTTCTAGTGGTATACAGTAATGCTAGGCGTATAATTAACAATGATTTATTGCATGTTCTCAAATGGCTAGAAGAGAGGAGCTCAAATGATCTCATCACAAAGAAATGATACATTTTGTGGTGATGAATATGCTAACTACCCTGATTTAATCATCACACATTGTATACAGGTATTGAAGCATAACTCTGTATGCCATAAATATGTACAATTAATGCATGTCAATTAAAAAATAAATTAAAGTAACCAACAAGATAGATTCAGAGAAGTCTAGCTTCTATTCCTGTTCTTTTATCTTTTTCCCTCCTTCCCCCTGTAAAGCATTTATTTATTTATGGTTTATTCATCCATGTTTTTGTTGTTTTTAGTTATGCAAATACAAAAATATATGTTTGTATTTCTCCCTTTTTATTAAACAGAAGTTTTTTTTCTTTATTTTGCTTTTTTCCTCTTAATGTTATAACTCAGAAATCTTTCTATAAAAATAGAGAAAGTCTTCATTCATTTTTTCAGCTTCATAGTACTTCATTGTGTGGCTATTTCCTTTATTTAATTAGTTCATTGGTGGACATTTGGATTGTTTCCAACCTTTTGCTATTTCAAATAATGGTGCGATGCCTTGTGTGTATATCACTTTATAGTATTTTTGAGAGCATATATTTAAGATAAATTCAGAGAAATGATATTGCAGAGTCAAAGTGTAAATGAATAAGTACACTTTGAATGAATGTGTACATGAATTTAAAAAGTGAATATTTTTGCTAGATATTATCAAATTCCTCTTCATAGGGGTTGTACCATTTTGTATTCCAACCAACAATATTTATGTTTTCTCATAAATTCTCCAAAATATGTTGTCAAACACTTGGATTTTTGCCAAAAACAAGAGTGAGAAATGGTATTCCATTATAGTTTTATTTGGCATTTGTTTTATAGAGAATGAAGTTGAACATTCTTTTACATGGTTAAATGCACTTTGCATTTTATTTCCTATGGAATAGGAATATCACTAGTTGTTTTTTTTTTCTGTTAACATGATAGTTGGTCTGTATATTCTCAAAAATATTTTTAGAAGCCCTTTATATACCAGGAATTTTAATTCCGTGTAATATAAGTTGTAGAATTTTAACTGTTTGTCTGTGATAAAAGTTGCAAATTTCCCCCCAATCTGTTCTTTATGTTTATGTTACATTTTTTGACCATGCTTTTTTGCTTATGTATATCTTTTGACTATGCCCAAGCCAAAAAAGAAAACAAAACAAAACCCAAAGCAAAAAAAAAAAAAAAAAAAAAAAACCCACATTATTTTAAATTTGTATGTAATCAAATTTATCAATTTTTTTTCTTGCTTTTGGATTTTTGAGTAATACCTAAGAAAATTTTTTCTTAGTCCTTGGTTATAGAGGAATTTATACATATTTTCATGTAGTGCTTGTATAGTTTCATTTTTCACATTTAAATCTCTGATTAGTTTGGATTTCATCATTGTGTGAGAGCGGATCCAATTTTACTTTTTTTCTCAGCCGGGTATCTCCAGGTCTTTTTAACCTGAACACTCATTTTTCTTGAGCTCAGAGAAAATTTCTCCTGTTTCTCCTCTTCTTCATCTCCACTTCTTCCTTCTATTATTTCCCCTTTTATTGTCTCTGGGCCAAAAGATGTTGAAATTCCTGGATCCCTCCTCCACATCCTATTGTCTCTCAGTTTTGTGTCATATTTTCTGTTTCTTTGGCTTCATACTTTATGTACCAGAAAATTTCCTTGCATTTATTTTTTTGATTACCAGCTTTATCTTTAGTGCTGTCTGGTTTAATTTTCAGACTGTCATTTCACTACTATTCAATTCATTTTTATCTTGACTGTTAGCTGTTTTTAGTACTCACTGAATTATTAAATTTCAGAAATCATATATTGGATTTCCTGACACTCTATTTATTGTTCTCTAGTTATTTTTTCTTCATAGTAGCCTGTTCTTGTTTAATAGATTCAATGATTTCTTGACTCTCTCTGATCATAGAAAATGTACCCACCCTTGAGTCTCCTTCGATGTTAATGTCTTACATACTATGGTATTATATCAAAATCAAGAAACTAACATTGGTACACTCCATAGAGTTCATTCAGATTTCACCAGATATACATGCACTCATGTGTGTGTGTGTGTGTGTGTGTGTAAGTAACTATGCAATTTTATCACATGCATATCCTTGCAGTACCACCACATAATCAGAATTTTAAAAAAGATTTTTTTTGTTGCCTGAAATTACCTTTTTACTTTTCAAAAGCTTGAGTGTGATCTTGAAAGTTTTGGGGTTTTCTTTTGGGACAAAAACCAGATGCTAGCTTTATATATTCTGCTTTTATGGAAGTGGGAAATGAGACGGAGGAGAGATCCATCCTGCACTGTTGTTCTGAATGAAGTTTTTAATTAATAGCTTTGATTAGTGTCTCCAGGCTCAATCTTAGTTCCCACGTTATGCCTTCTCTGGGTTTTCCTAGGGAAGGACTTCTTACCTTTTGGCGGTAATTTGGGCTACAGATTTCCTTACTCTGTTTCTACATTAGTCTAATCCTTTTTCCTCTAGTAGATCCTTCAACTTTCTGGTCTGCTACTGGCTCCTTTGCTTGTTTTCTAGCACAATGTATATTAATAGGTAGGAATTTTAGTAACATTGGGAAGAAGTAGAGGTAGTGCTGCACTCAGTCTGCTGTCTTGAAACAGATGCTTCCTAATGTCTTCTTAATACCATCAAAAACCAAAATCTGGTTTCTTACATGAGACATCAGATTATTTCCAATTGTTTTATGCCAGAATTCCTTAACTAAGAAATAGAAACTTAGGAGCTTATTTTAAAATGTATTTCATTTATACATCTATGTGTTTTTAATTCCACATTTACTTAGGAGCTACAACATGCCATGAACTATGGTACATGATCTGTTGTTTTCTGGTTCAAATTCTAATTCTTGGCTAGACAGCTTAACCTACCATCAGCAGCAACAATAGAGAAGTGTCTATTTATGCTATTTTTTTTCTTTATCCCTATTTGACTGATGGGTATTTCAGAAGTTTGAAGAACTTCCAGGTGTACCTGGACCATAAAGCTCGTTATTATTCCCATATTTTCAGAGTCAGGGGGCATAGGATATTCTTAATAAAGGGAAGAAAGGTTATGGGATAAGTGGATAGCATTCAGATAATGCTGTCCTGTTGGTACTGGGAAATACAGGTCTGGAACTAAGGAGAGAATTCAAGGAAATGCTGCCTAGGTAAGCAGGCTCACCAGCAGTTTTCATTCCATCAAGTGATAGAACAAATGTACATGTACTTAAACTGAAGTCAGATGCCTTAAAAAGAATTTCCTGGAAGAGTGAAGAGCTTAATGTAGAAGATAGTTTAATAGCTTTCTCTAGAATTTGGAAAGGTTTGCTTCTATATGGGCCATAGATTCTTATCCGAGGGATAGGTTCAATAGCTAATAGCTTCTCAGTGTACTTTCCAGCCCCAGGAGCCAGTAATTTAGTATACTTAAGTAGGGATCTCTCTGACATTTTTGCATTGAATATCAGAATAAATAGGTAATAGCATATCCATATAACTTGCTAACATGTCATTTAGGCTGCCTGAGGGCTGCGGTAAATTGCTCTGCCACCTTTTTAAGTGAATATACAAATGCTAAGCACCAGTGATAAGATGATCCTGTGTTTTATTTTATCACTACTCCTCCCCTCTGATGCTGAGAAATGAATTGCTTATGAGAGGGAACAGCGTACTGGCTTAATAACTTGTAACCAGACATATCACACAGCAGATGGGAACTTCTCATTTCCCTATTTTAGCTATCTTTTCCCCCAAGAAAAACAATAGGATCTCATAATGTCGGAAAGGACGGTGTAACCCTTGAATGTAAAATGGCTATAGGAATTAGGTGCAAGTGAGAATAAAACAATGAAATAGACTTGGGATTGGTGATCTCTTGTCATTCTTTCTGAAAGCAGTATGAAGAGACACCTAATAACAATGATATTAACACAGGGCTTTCTACAGACCAGTCACTGTTCTAAATGCTTTATTAATATTAACTTACTTAGTATTTACAACAAGCCCATGAGGTAGATACAGTTATTACCTTCATTTTATGGAAACGGGAACTGAAACACAGAGTTAAGTGATTCACCCATGGTCACACAGAGAGCGCTAGGTCCTACGCTAAACTGTCCCTAATGAAATACTGATTTCCTGACTGTGTTCGAGTTTGTTCAATACTGTGTTTCTAGGGAAGACTTAATCAGTTTTTGAGAAAACATGGCATTCAGTCCAATTTCAAATTAGGAAGAATCTTTGGCTCAATTACATTAGTCTCTAAAAGTCCCTGAGAGCTCTTAGTTGGATAATTAGTTGTGAACAATATCAATTATATATAAGTGGACAAATTTAATTACTACAGAAGACCAATTGATTTTTTTTAATTATCATTGATTGCTCAGTGGTTATCTCAGTGTAAAGATTTGTACATTCTGAATACTTAATTTAATTGGTTTATTAAGTAGTCCACAGGTTGATACCAAAGTAAGAGAGGTGAATTTTCTCCCTGCTCCCATTTTCTTCTCAATGAAGGCAAACACCTTGGAAGCCTCAGACATTCAACACCAAAAGCAACAATAACAAAACAATAACAATTAGTATTAAATTATGTGCAGTTTTTTTGGATTTTCTCTTTTTTTAATGTTAGGGGATTTAGTGGAGGCAGTAATACCCTAATTTTCCTATTGGCAGGCATAGAAGTAGGCTTATTAGCTGTCTCACTGGGTACCAGAATGCTGATAATTTTCATCCTTAAGTCAAATTTACAATGAAGCCATTTAAAATAATAAAGATAGTTGGAAATTAATGTGGATTTAGAGAAATGAGAACTGGACTCAACCCTTTAAATCTATCCTTACCCCTACTCCTTTCCTCAACAGTAGCTGGGTGTGTGATTTAATTTTTCAGCATTTCAATTTTCTCATCTTTAAAATGAGAATAATCCCATCTGTCTTGCCTACAGGCCAAGTCTGTGACAGTGCATTAAAAAGTATTAAATGTATTTAAATTCAAGGGCCATTAATATTTAGAGATAACTGTAATATTTTCATGATTTTTTCTTTAAAAATATTATCTGACACTAATTGTATCAGTAGTCTATTGCAGAGTAAGAAATTACCCCAAAACTTACTGCCTTAAAAGAACCATTTATAATTTCTTATAAGCCTACAAGGCAGCCAGTGGGTTCTGCGGTCTGTGCCAGGCTCAGCTGTTTGTAGCTGGGCTTGCTTAGGCGTCTGTGATGAGCTGGTGGGACAGTTGGGGGGCTGGTCTAGAATGGCCCCAGCTGCAACAACTTGGCTCTTTCACATCGTCACTCATTCTTCAGCAGCTAGACTGAAATTGTTCTCATGGCAAAGGAAGAAGAGCAAGTAAGCAAAATAGTGTACATAACATCTCTTGAGGCCTTGGCTGTGAGTGGCACCCCACATGTCCACCACCCTCTAGTAGCCAAAGCAAACCACAAGACAGCCTGATTCAAGTGGTGGGCATGTGGAACAACTACATTCCTCACCTTGATGGGGGGAGCCATGTAGACACATTGCAAGGAGGAAGAAAGATTGGAACAATTTTTGCCATTGATCTACTGCACTAATTGAGTCACTTATATTCAATTTAAACCCTTGATTTTTTAAAAAAATCTATTTCACTAT
The DNA here is from genome assembly GCF_000696425.1 of Galeopterus variegatus. Taxonomy (NCBI): domain Eukaryota; kingdom Metazoa; phylum Chordata; class Mammalia; order Dermoptera; family Cynocephalidae; genus Galeopterus; species Galeopterus variegatus. Next base: position 83,756 of record NW_007732915.1, on the reverse strand, counting down.
GCAGTGATTTTTCACATTTTCAATTTTTAGGTCACTGCGTGACATATCTTTTAATATATACACACATATTCATATCCATGACTTGCTGCCCATAAATAAATCTAAAATAAAACATTTAAATATATTTGCAATTACTGTAACCAACTCTTACTTGGAAAATCTGTTAGATATATTTTTATTTATTTATTGACTGATTTACTATATTAACATTTACAAAGGAAAATAAAACAAGCAGAAGATCTGATCAAAATAATTGCTGGAGTTCTGAGGGCCGATGTATTTTGTGCTACTGGATTCTCTGTTGCACTGAAATAATTAGTACACTTTATTACTGGTCCTACAAACAGTCAGATTAAATGGAGATGTGAGACATTATAAATAAAAAATCCCGGTCTTCAGCCCTGCCCCTGAAAAAGAAGAGAGATAGATTGAACCCAAATGGATGACTACTTTGATCAAATTCCCTGACTGTGTTTAACTCACAATTTCACTTGGATTTAAGCATTTCGTTGTATAATGCCAAACATCTGGACGTTTTTTCTCATCAGTACCGAATATACATCTGTATGGAAGAATGTCCTGATTTGGACATTTATTAGCCTGTTATATATGCTGTTCAACTAGATGCATCACACCACCTGGGCAACGTCAGAAGTTTGGGTCAAAAGGTTGTATTTGTGATTAGGCTTAATTCTAAAAACTGTTAAGTATAAGCTATCTGAATTACACATAGGCACTTGGTGATATCTTGTAGCTTCTAACATCCCCTCTCTTTATGTTGGCATCATGTTCAGGAATATTTGAAATGTATTGCCGTAACATTTTCTAAATGGCTGTATTGTATTTTAATGTTATATTTTGGCAAACACAATTTAAAATACAGTAGCTAATAGTGTAAGCTCATTTTATTTGCATATCATTGTTAACCTCTTTCATGTAGTACTTACCAAATGTGTCAGATTATTACGATCTATTTAATGACTTAATGGATGAGATACATTGTTCTTAAATTCAATTATACCCTTTGCACCTCTGGAATTAAGGTCATGTCAGCATTTCTATTATATAAGTGCTTAGGTTTAGCAATTTTTAACTGAGCTATAAAAGTTGGCTTCCAAATCAAATCATAGTAAAAAAGGTCACTGCCTAAGGGAATTTTTTCCCCCAAATTTAGTACATATAATTTTTTGGTGCATCTCCTGTTTTCTAGAATTATCTTTCAGGAAAAATCCCATTATAGGATTTCATTTCCTTCATATGGCAGAATAAAAGCTCTTCAATTTTCTGTTTGCTTCATGAGACTAGGCTTTTCTTCCTTACTTAGTGACAGCCACCTCCCGAACTATCTGGCTTTTAATATACTCTCCACTACTTATTGTTTGCATAACCTTGAGCCAACACTCAGCCACTTGTGCCTCAATCTACTCATCTGTAAAATGAACTATTAGTAGTACCTACCTCATAGAGTTGCTGCAAGGATACATATGTGTTTGAGGCAATACATATTAAATGCCCAACAAAAGTTAGGTTTTATTATTATTAGGTAAGAGATTTAATGTGAGTTCATTCAACATAAGAGAAACATCTGAAAAAAACAGGCCACTGATTCAGGATTTAGCATTTACTGAGAAGTATGGAAGAGGCTATGGCTTTAAGACAGTCATCACCCTAATGTCAATAAAAAGGTTTTTTTTTTCTTTTAAAACTAATATTTTTATTGTTTATCTCTATGTTTGCTTAGGAAGAGAACAAGATTTCCTTGAAGCAGTTGTGTTGGGTAGGTTATTAGCCCTGCAGTGTTAAAACATTACTGTGTGTGTTGATAATGAAACACTCTAGGCAACTTCATTCAGCTGCACATTAATCACAAGAAGATGGACACACTTTCCTGGGTGCAGGAAAAAAGCCACTCCTTTACTCACTCTTTTTTTAAAAAAATTAATTTACTGATAGATTTGGTTTTGCACTGGCCAAGTGCTCAATTTGTTACTGAATAACCTGAAGAGAAATTCTCCTCCAAAACATTGGAAAGAGACTGATCCATGGAGAGAAAAATCAGCTTTTCTCTGTCTGTGCTCACAGCAGAATCACTGGTTTCCTAGTCATCATGACCTCTGTTTCTACAGGAGACAGATCACTTTGTAGGGAACCCCACACAGTCATTCCAGTGGTGTGATTACATATGACTCTGCACAGATGCCCCAGCACCGGTGATGTGCCATATTGCATAAGATTCCAAAAAATAAATGTGATGGAATTCAAAGGCACTTGGAAGAATTTTAATTAATATATTTTTAGAAACTTTTATTTGCACATATGCCATCTAAACACTCAAAATTATAATTTTCAATTCAATTAACTGACTTTTTCACTTCTATCCTTTGGACTGTTCTATTTGATCTGATTTGGAATGAATTTGATTTCTTTTTTTTCTGGTATGATACAGGTAACATTCATAGAGCCACAATCTGTTATTTTTACCCTGCCATTATACCATAGAATCCTAGAGCTGAAAAGTCCTGCAGAACTCACTTTTACAAGTGATATTGAATGTTAAAAGTATTCTGTTTCCATGATTTCCTTTTCTTCAAGAGAAAATGTCTGTAGAATTTGATGGGCAAAAGTCTGAAGCAGGGAAAACGACATTGTTCATAGCCTTGCCAGGCATGCACATCTAAGTTAAAGGAACCTAGTGGTATGAAGAAGATTCACAATAAAACTCTGCAAAAGGAAGATAGGTTATACAGAAGACCATCTAAGTATTGGTCTATGATTTATTTGATTCAAATATGTAAAACGAAATTTAAACATAGCTTAAAATAACCTGAAATATTTACTAGTGAGGAATAAGCAAGGGAGATGCCATTCAGAATTCTAGACAATAGACCATTTATGACTGACCATCAAATAAGAAGTTAGAGAAATATCAAATTCCTCTTCAGAATTCAATGTAATGATTACAACACAAAATAGATGATCCATAACCTTAAAGTTGGTATGATTTCTGAATAAATCCCATATCTATCAACTAACCAGAAACCATCACTATCAATGATAAAATGGAGATTACACTGTTCAGTGGTCCATGTTACATCAATGTCAGTAAGAGATTAAGACAGGGTGATGATATGGTATTTTAGAAAGTCATTACTACTGTTCTACATGTTCTATTTAGCCAAATTAACTGCGGAAGTGGCCAACATAGATAATAGGCAGTAATTTTTTCCTTAAAATTCTACTGTATATATAGTTGAACTGGAAAAGTAAATGCAGCGGTTAAAATAGAATTGTGCACCATGGAGTTAGAGATAAATGCCTCAAATCAAATGGCTGTACAGAAGACTTCCCTGTGCCCTCGGGGGTAGCTTCCATGAGATGACTCCCCCATGGAGTTGGGCATCCTGACACTATTAATGCAGTGGTAAATTAATCAAGGAGCTTAATAATTATGCTTAATGTTTATCAATCAACAATGAATTGTTATCAATCCGCTCAGCATCAGGTACAGTGGAAGATGATAGGAAGCTTGGTCAATTTAAAGAAGCTGTTTTTCTAAGCTAAATATTTTCATTAAGTGCAATTTAATGTATTTGCCCTTGTGGGTTTATATATGAAACATTTGACTTGTCAAGTGAAAACACTTGATGGTTTGGGCAGCACAAGAGCCTCACTGCCCATTTGGTAGGATATTTCACAGGAGACGGTTTGTGCAGGAAGTTAGGGCCCTGGGATGATGTCTTGCTTCTGCTCTTTGCCAGCTCTATCACCTTGGGAAGTTATCTGACTTTAGTCTCAGCGTTTTCATATCCGAACTGAGGATAGTCAACTATTTCACAAGGTTGTTATGCCAATGAAATTATGTGTACAAAAGCACTTGTAAACTGTAAAGTACCATATAAATGTTAGTTACAGTTTGGCTTCATGCTACCATAACATCACAAAAACATCATGGAATATGGAGAGCCTGTTTCTTTTTTCCAAATGTGCTCCTCTGCATAACAAGTGGTAGAGACTTTTTTCCATTTGCTTCCTCATTTTATTTTCTGATTATTTTTATTGTGCTAAAATATATATAACAAAGTTTACTTTCTTAACCATTTTTAACTGTACAGTTCAGTGACAGCAAGTACATTCATATTGTTGTTGTAACGATCACCACCATCCATCTGTAGAACTCTTTCCATCTCGTAAAACTGAAGCTCTGTACCCATTAAATGACAACTCCCCATTCCCCTCTCCCTGTTTCCTTGTATTTTGAGGCAATTTAGAATTCTAATGCTGCTCTCACCTTATCCATAACACAAAATTCACTGCCAACCAGAAATGTAATAGTGGTAATCTCAACTCCATCTGCTACTTTCATTGTTCTTGGTCTTTGAAAGATAAACAGAGGATATAGTGAAGAAATACTGTAATGTAGAATTTGCATAAGAGGGCCGGCCCAGTGGCGCACTCAGTAGAGTGCGGCGCTTGGGAGCGTGGTGGTGCTCCCGTCGAGGGTTCGGATCCCATACAGAGACCAGTCTGCTCACTGGTTGAGCGCAGTGCGGGCGCGACACCGAGGGTTGTGGTCCCATTGCCGGTCGCGGTACGGGCGCGACACCAAGGGTTGCGATCCCGTTACTGGTCACGAAAAAAGACAAAAAAGGAAAAAAAAAAAAAATTTGCATGAGAGAAACTTGCAATTCAGCCACATGTAAAAAGCCTTAATATTCCGCAAACTTTTGGACATAGTGATTGTTCTGGAAATATATCCTAAGCAAATAACTAGGGATGTGTGCAAAGCATTATCTGATAATGGTTAAAAAAATGTAAATTGGTCTTCTAAATTACCATCAATTGCAGATCAGTTTATAAATTGATGATATATACACATAATAAATAGTATATAACCACTAAATATATCATTGTAGAGTAATACTTAAAAATATGGGGATATATGGTTGTGATACAGTATTAAGTTAAAAAAACTTACAAAGCAGTATATAAAGTTTTGATATTACTTTTTTGATATTTCTTAATTTATATTATGCCAATTAGGTAACAAAAACAACACAGGTATGTGTGTATATATGTATGTATGTGTGTGTGTGAGTATACACATATATATATGAAAAATCTAGAAGTACACAGCAAGATGTTAATTGTACTCTGAGTGGCAGAATTACTTAATTATTAGTGATTTTAATATCTTCTTTGCAACTTTTTATGATTTGCAATTTTTTCAATGACCATGTATTACTTTTATAATCAGGAGCAAAATATTATTAAATAAAAACTCAAGCATAGGCCACCTCCAAAGCAAACCCCGCAATGAACTCTGAAGTATTTCAGCTATGAACACTTAAGTAATTGGAAATCGGGAGGACCATAAAAAGTAGTCACTAGGGGCTAGTATTTGAATGAAAAAACCAAAAAGCATGTTTCGAATCATTTCAGCTTTCACATTACTAATATAATTAAAGCAAGTAAATCAGTTGGGCAACATGCCACTCACCCTTCAGACACACGTCACAGCTGTCTGCACATTCACTATCTTCACCTTGCTCAATTTTTACAGTTTTTAATATGAATATCAATTCCCTTTTTCATAAACGTAACCTATAAATGCCACAACCCCTCTGAGGGGTTTCCCCAGGCTTCATTTTAGGCTCCACAAGAATGAATGTAAAAGAGACTTTTCTTTTGTAAAGTGATTCTATAATTCTGTCCAATATCCATCACTTTCAAGGCCAAGTGATCATATTTAATAGATCCTAAATTACATTCTGTCAGGCAAGGATTCCCTTGATGATATTAACCAGAGCAGAGGACTGACAGTCAGAGGCCTGAAAGTAAGATATTGTTCTACAAAGGGCTTACGAGCGTTCCCTCACAGGGGTCGACCCCACGAAGTCTGGAGTGGTGCAGGATCTGCCCCTTCATCACAATCCTCAGCCTTCCCCCAGTTACCCACAAACCAGCCCCTGATTTCCTGTCCTGAAATCACTTTTAAAATTAAATTACTCGGCACCTTTTTGAACCTTTCCTTTGAGGAAATTGCCGTTGTGAATTTATTTTTTCAATACTACTCTAGCAAGACAGCTAGATGTGTAAGAAACTACCAGCGCTGTTTCCATTCCATCCCCTTGCAGGAAAACTGAAAGAGAAACAATGCTGAGTGATGGTAGAAAGCCAGAGAGATGCTATCCCGGTTTGTGCTGCTTATATGAATGCTACAAAGGACAACGTTGGAGATCTTTTCTTGACAGGAAAGATGGTTAGGTCATAGTGCCAGAAAATGGGTGCAAGGACAGGTTTTCTTTTGGAAAAGGACATCTTGGACCAGATTTTCATTGGAAGGAAAGTTCCTGTCACTCTTTCTTTGAGCATTTCTATTGGAGTGGCTTTTATTTTGTGGATTTTATACCTCAAAGACCGTAAAGAATAAGACAGTGTTAAAGAATAACTTTTTCCCAACTTAAATGAAGTTGAATTTTCTGATGCTTCAGTTATTAAAACAATTCAAGCACAAATCCTTATTTTAAACTAATTTTTCATTGAAAATACAATCACTGAGCTCTCACTATGTACTTAGCCCTCACTGGTGCTTTATATATACTAACTCTTACAAACACTCTGTAAGCTATAGATATATTTATCCAAATGTTAGAGATGATGCCTGCAACCCAGCCATTTTCTTCTAATTGCTAAAATCTGAGGATGGCTTGAATGCCAACAATTTGGGCCACTCTCAGTTTTTGATGATCTGTCTCACCACATGGAATTGGTTGATATTATTCTGGAAAAAATAATCCCAACCCAGTTGCTCCAGACTTCAAGCTAAATGGGTCTCAAAATTCTTGCCTAAAGAAAAACTGTTAAAATACTGAAGGGTGGAGTAGGAAGGAGAGGATAATGCTGGTTAGTGATTAGAAAAAGCATTTTAGAACAAGAAGTAGGATGATGAGCCTAAAGCGGCAACAGAAGAAAAAAAATAGGAACCATTATGAAGATATTTGTTTTATAATATAGAGGGACAAGAATACTTTACGCCAAGGGACCAATTCCGTCTGCTTTCGGCCAATTTTCTTACTCCTCTTTCTCTTTTTTTAAGCTCTTGGGTTTCTGATTCCTTTTTTTTAACTCACATCTCTCCCTTCTTATTTCTATTTTACCATCACACTTTATCTCATTCCTTAATTTTTTTCCCTATGCCTAAAAAAAAAAATAAATCTAGCTTTTATGCTTTCCCTTTAAATGTAATAAAACACAGGTGCAAAAACTGATGAAGGAATTGGCTGGTTTCATGATCATTTCGTCCATCTTTTATCATCAACTCCTCTTGCTATTCTCTTCTTTATTTCTTTCTTTCCGATAAATCACTTCCTTCTTTTCAATAAATTACCAAGGCCAAGACTTGAAAGCACTTTACTATATTCTGACACACTACAGTAGTTTAATTTTCATGTCAGTCTAACCCAAATTGGTTTCTCATAGACAGAGCTCAGCTGTCACCTCCTTGCTGGCTAAGTCTGCCAAATGGAAAATCTAAGTATGGATTATCATTTATTCCCACTGAAAATATTAAGCAAGCTGGAATGCAATGATTTCTTTAGATTTTTTAAATCATAACACAATTACTAGAATAACAAAAAATTCACAATTTCCCTGGGAATGAGTTTGAGTTTTGAAGGGAGTAACCATTTAAAATCTGACCATAAAGTGATTCATTTTGTCTGGACATATTAATATACTACTTACCTTCTTTTCAGTGCTATTACATTTTTTTAAAAAAAAATAGAGTTGGAAATTTTATCTTTTAATGGAGTTATTTTTAAATGAGTTTTGTCCATTTTCAACTCCATTGAGTAAACAATGACAGCTGCCGGTTCTGTGTCACATTTTATATTTTTCAGAGGACTTTTATTGCATTATCTACTAATCCTCATTAAAGCACCAGGCAGGTGTTTACACTTGCCAGGCACTGAGATAGGCATTGTGGTTCAGATGAGAACGTTGCACAGCTCCTTCCCTAAGAGGCTGGAGGAGAGGCGAGGGGAACACATGCAATAATGCCAGACAGAATAATGTATTATGAATTTCAGTAATTATACACATAGATAGATAGATAGTGTTACATGGGTACTGGGTGCCAAATTGTTAATTAGATTGTTCCCTGAGAACATTTATCACATATTTTAATTTGATACATGGAATCTGTCTGCTTCTCCCACTAAAATGTGAGAGTTTTGAGGGCACAGACGATGTCTTGTTGGTCTCTCTGCCTTCTCAGCATCAAATATGGGGTCTTGAACTTATAGCCAATTACTCTTCCATGAGTAAGTGAATGAATGGAATGAATACACTCACACACTAGATATATGTGTATATATATATGTGTGTATGTATATGTATATTTCATTGAGAATTCCAGAAAAGCAGGATCTTTTATATAATAGTGGAAAATAAATGAATTGTTTTTTGGTCAACAGAAGTATTGTCTTCATGTTAATGTAAAGCCAATATATACTGGGTTGCCATATTAGTCTCCTACTCCTTCTGACGTAAGTAACTGTGATGGTCAGACTCCTAAGAAGGATCAAATTTCTATACTTACTTTCATTTTGAGTAGTGAGACCCTTCAAGTCTCTTTCTCTCATTTGCTCTTGATTTTCCTTTCCAGTGTGACTACAATCCATGCCTCATTTAGAAGCCTATATTCTTTTCTATCCTTTGATCTTCCATTAGTAAGTACAACTGGCTTCTCGAGTGTGTGTGCCCCTCGTGTTTTATGTACCTCTTTTTGAACCGCTTGCCACTTCAGCTCCAGCTGTTTGCTCACTGCCATCCTAACTATATTTGATTAGCTATTTTGGGGGGCAAAGAAAGAGCTATGAGGGTACTTCAAAAAGTTCATGGAAAGATCCATCTTATTTTATTTTATTTTTCCACGAACTTTTTGAAGTACTCTCGCATTTGATGGCCAGATTTGTTTTTTTAAAGAAATTTAATTTTATTAGTATTATTTTTTACATTCTATGATGTTGCAGAGCACTTGGGAGGGAGAGGGAGAGGGGAAAGGGGAAGGAGATGGGATGGAAGAAGGAGGAAGGAGGAGGGCTGGGATTGAGGCCTTTGGCACCCCTCTCAAACAGGAGAGATGGTGGGGGGGGGTTCCAGCGGTGGCTCGGTCATTGCCAGGCTTGGTGCCAATGTCAGGCAGGTGTGGCAAAATCCCTCTCTCCCCACCATCCCAGCTCAGGAACCTGGGGCTCTTCTTGCTGCAGCTTGGTGGTTGTTGCTGGGCTGTTTGCATGGCCGAGGGCCTTGGCCTTCCACTGCCCCAGCTCCAGAGAGCCCGGGGCACTTCCTGTGGCAGCTAAGTGGTTTCTGCTGGGCTGGCTGCATGTGTCACGGGGGTGTGGCCAAGGCCCTCACCCGCCACCCTCAGGATTGTTTGTGGGTGTTGGGGGGCATTGCTGAGGCCCCTGGCCCTTCCCACTTTCTGGCTTGGTAGCCCAGGGGACTTCCAGTCCTTCTACGTGTTATACGTGTTCTTTGATGAAATGATACATTTACTAGTTAATATGAAACTTTGTCTCTGGTTGTGGGTACTTTGTTTTTTCTTTCAGTTCTGTGTTGCATGATTTGCTGTTCCCACCACTTAAACTCTGCACTGGAACTAATTGTTGTCCTTTGCTTACTTCTAAAATGGGGGAACTTCCTGTGGGGACCAGCACTTGAGCTCTGTGGTTGAGCTAAATTGCTGCTTTGCTGCTGATTCCCTGGGGAAGGCTTTTTGTGCAGCTCAGGTTTTAATGGTTGACTTTATAGGTACATCCAGCTCTCAAGAGATTGGTGCACCTGGGTTGCGTAGAAACTCTGGTCTGGGCCTGAGTCTTTTCATCAAGCTGCACCCCATGCAGTTCTATATTCCTGACCACTCTCCTCTGAGTGGGTCCTTCACTGATTGGGGGGCAGATCAGCTGTCCTTGCTGTGCCCCAGGGTTCACCCAAACACTTCCTATGGGACGCGCCGTGCGCTGGTCCCTTGCGATGACTCACTGGCTTCTGAGTGGCTCCTTTTTTTTAGTTGTTGTGGTTCCTCACTCCTACGTGGGTCCATGGGAACCCTGTTAGTGCACTTGCTGGCCTGGGAGCCACCATGGCCCTCTTCTCCCTGCTGCCCCCAGGCAACTTCATCTGAAAGGCACAGCTGCTGCTTTTGCTGGCTCCTGACCCATGTGCTCAGCAGCTGCAGCCTGGACGTGGCTGGGGCTTGAAATGGTCAGAGTGGTTTTCTCTTCCTCTCATAGTGGCTTCTCCCACCTTCATGTCCTCTGTAGGTCTCTCCTCCTTTTCCCCCAAGCTCTAGAAGCCACGTCTTGCCTGTTGTTGCTTTTTTATAGTTGAAAATTGGTTGATTGGTGGGAGAGAGTGACACTGGGGACCATCTATTCTGCCATCTTGACCACCTGGACAGATTTGTAACCTGGTCTAATTTCTAAAATTCATTTATTTTCTTTGCTCTCTGATATGTCATATTTGGGGAAATGCTGGACTTTATGTACAAGTATGTTGTGGGTTGTATTATGTCCCCCCCAGAACTCACTGAAGCTTGAATTGTGTCCCCCAAGTATTATGTATTAGAAACTTGGCCCCCACTGTGACTGTTAAGAGGGTGGGAAATCCTATCATGGTAATTGAAAGGTGGAGCCTTAAAGAGCTGGTTGGATTGTAGGACCATGCAGTAGTGAATGGATTAAAAATGGTGGCCAGGGGTGTGTTTTTGAGGTCTTTAAAAGAAGAGAGTCTGTCTCTCTCTCTCTCTCTCTTGTTTACTCTGCTCTCTCTGCTTCCACCATCTTGCAATATGAGACCCCTGGCTCACTGTCACCACCACCGTAGACTTTGGACTTCCCAGCCTAAGAAACTGTAGGCAATACATTTCATTTTTCTTTATAAATCATTCAGTTCCAGGTATTTTGTTATAAGCAACAAAAACAGACTAATACAAAGTACTTTTACTTACACAAACTCTGAAAACAAGATGATAATACTGTTTTTTTGTGAAAACTCTGCCTAAAAAAACTCTTGTGGCCTTTTTTTCCAGACAGAAGAATACCTTTTAATGTCGATGTGAACACCTTTATTTGTGACACATCAATTTAGATGCTGTGTTGCTTTATTTCTATTCCTCTAGTTCTGGCAGCTGGGCTTCTCACCCCCACCTATGGGCTTTCCTTTTTCAGGAATGAGGGCCTAATGTGGGCCTTAATCAGGAGGTCGATGAGGACCCCAGACCCTCTTTGAGCTGGTCTTCTTGTTGACTGTACTAGGATGAGCTTGAGGCATTTTTCTCTTGTTTTTCTAGGGCTGGGTTTTCTGTGGGGAAACTGACATTTGCTGCTGCTTATCCTTGCCACTGACTGTGTGCCTGCACTGACCCCACCAGTTCCCCTGGTGAAGATCTCTGCCAGCTGCCTGCCTTGTGTCTGCCTGGGTGGACACCTGCTCTCTCACTCTCAGGAGTCTGCACTGTGTCTTCCTTGTCCTTTCCCCATTAGCTGTTTTGTTTCAGCCCCATTTCCTACACTGACATCTCCTGTCTTAAAACAACTGTCCTCTGGCTCTGATCTCCTGTGTGGATCTCTGACTCTCCCCACACTCTGAAAGGCTCAATTTTTCCCAGATGGTTTCAGTTGTCTCTGTTTTTCTGGCTGCCCCACTCAGTTCTGTGTCAGACAGCAAGAGAAACCTAGATGCTGTCCTTTATTGGAAAAAGAGAGGGCTGACCAGCTTTTCCAGGGTCAGCAAAATGAGGTCTTACATAAGAACTTTTAACTGTATTCTGAACTGCATCAAGAAGTCCCCTCTGGATCATTCCATCTGAGGCCAAGAACTTGAGATCCCAGGATAAAATCTAAGAAGGATTCCCTATAGCCCTGTTTGCTACCAAACTGTCCTGCAATGTGCACATTCCTTGGCTGACAGGGGAGGAGGGCAGTTCTAGTTTCCTTCCATGTTGCCTCTTGCTCCTCATCAGCCATTGTGCTTCACCTCATTACCGCATGCAGACCAGGCCCCATTGGTTAGAGACAGAAGGCACACTCAACAGGGTGTTGTTCAGGAAAGTTTAACAGAGAGGCTATTTTTAAGGGTGTAGGCAAGTTTAAGGGAAACTGCCAAAGGATGGCAAAGCACCCCAGGACTAGCAACAGCTGGGAGTCTTCCCCAGCCCTAGGTTTGAAGGGCAAAGGGAGGGAAAAGCTACCAGAAACCTGAGGGACAGCTGTAGCTGTTGCAGAACACAGCATGCTGGGGGCTTTCGAGAGGGAAGCAGCCACTGCCAGCCCTTTGTCATGTGGTCAGGGACCTCTGACCTCACTCTGCTTCCTTTTCCTTCCACTCCCCTGTCTTCTGCCCATCTCTTGCAAGTGCCTCCATTGGCTGAATCCAACCAGAAGGTGGAGGGGAGGGAGTGGGAAGATGCAGTGAGCAGGGGTAGCCTCCAGGGCCCCGAGCAGGGGAGTGGGGTGGAGAGTACGTCTGGAGGGGCCATGCTGAGGACATTTGGCACACTGGGTAACTGTCCTCAGCTGAGGCTTCCTCTACACAATAAGAGAGGTTTGCTGCAATGAGTGTAATACAACAGTGAAGTTTCTTAGAAGTTTATATAGACATTGTTTCCTGTAAATAGCCATTTTTCTAAAATATGGTAGGTAGAAGATTCTCTAAGCCTTAGGGTCTCCCTGGTTCTTTGGTTTGCAGATTTGTTCCATAGCTCTTTATCCTTCAGTATCTTGCTTTTACAAAAGTTGCTCACATGGTAGCTGCATTGATGACAAGCTTCCAGGGTTCTTTGACACCTTTTTGGTTCCATTCCTTTCAGCAATTGATATCAAACTATAAGCCAACTTTCTCTCCCTCATTCACTTTCACTGGAGATTAATCTTCTCTATGAGACATGCTTAATAATTACTGGAAGTCTTAGAAGGATTTATCCCTCCTTTCCCAACCCAACACACACACACACACACACACACACCCCTTGTGGGGAGTATGCAAACAAGGTCTTTGGGGAGAGAAACAGATGCTCCAGATGGGAAACAGGTGTTGCTGAGCTGAGCGACAGGTTTACCAGATGTAGTAGCCTCTCCTGAGCTTGTGCAGTTTGTGATTCGGCATCTCTTCTGGAGAAAATTCAGTGAACTCTGCATACACCCACTCCAAAAGGGGCAGAGAAAAGTACTCTAAACTCCAGGTATGGGCTCTCAAAGTAATATAGAGGGGGTGGCATTGAACGCAAAGAATGTCACTATTTTTTATGCACAGAGTTATTTAATTCTATGTCAAATGGCATTTTTAGACTTCTCTAAAGGAGAGGCTGGGGGACAGTGCCCTTTCCTTTACACTGTGACACAGTTTCTTGTCAGAGCTGTTCTAAAGGAGCAAGAGCAGGGCTGCCTGGCCCTCCTACAGACATCTGCTTCTATGAGGGGAAACCTGAGCTGGGCGGTTGCCCGGCCCATGCTGTGACACACATGCCAAGCCTCAGAAAGCATGATTAAACCACAGAGGGAGATTAACACCACCACTGACCCCTTGATGGGGGCCATGGTGAGAAGTGTTTTGTAACCTGCTCCCGCCCTCCCTTGGAGCACTGAGAGTTTTGCAAGGCTGCTGCCCAGGCTCAGCCGCACACGAGGTTCTCACGTGAAAACGTGGAATCCTGCACTGTGGGCAAAGCAGCACATTTCCTGTGGCTCTGAAGGCTAATGCTTTTTGCATTCTTGGTCTGTGGGGTTTGGTGTTTATTTCTCTTAGAATCAAGGTGACTGTCTCATCCTGGTTTGCCTGGGAATTTCCGGGTTTAGCACTGGAAGACTAGTGTCCTAGGAATCCCACACTTGGTTACCCTACTTAGAATCTTGCAACACTGTGAGATGTGGGGGAAGGCTGGACTGTGGTGTGACACATCTGAGAGTCACAACTCCATCAGGAGCGTGACTGCAATATCACATCTTTCTTTGCCAGAATCCAAGGGACCTGCAAACTGGGTGTACTTACTTCTGTCCCTTAGAGCACCTTGGGTGGTTTTGGGCCTGCTGAGGTTCAAGTGCAGTAATGCATGTTAAAACTTTTTATAGATTATAAAGCACTGCACGAACATAATTATTTTGGCTACATTAGGCTTTCTTCATTGATGACCTCTGACCCTGAGATTGTGCAGTTCTCTTGACTTCGGGAAAGAGAAGGAGCTTATAAATATTATTAATTTAATATGTTAAATAATAATTTAATATATTAAAAATAATAAATATTAACTTGGGCCTGCTGAGGTTCAAGTGCAGTAATGCATGTTAAAACTTTTTATAGATTATAAAGCACTGCACGAACATAATTATTTTGGCTACATTAGGCTTTCTTCATTGATGACCTCTGACCCTGAGATTGTGCAGTTCTCTTGACTTCGGGAAAGAGAAGGAGCTTATAAATATTATTAATTTAATATGTTAAATAATAATTTAATATATTAAAAATAATAAATATTAACTACTTTATGTATCCATTGAACATTGGGCTCAGTGCTTTATATATATATATATATATATATATATCACCTTTAATCCTTCTAAAATCCTTTACTTTTATTATTTTTTAATTTTCATATTATTTTTAATTAATATAAATTATTAATATTTTATTACTTAATATAAAAATAATAAAAAATAAATATTTATTTTTATTATTATCTAATTTATTAAAAATTTTGTTATTATTCCTAATTGTTCCTAGAATCTATTTCCTTAATTTTGGACTCCTGTTCTCTTTTGATGTAGACTCAGGGCTGATGAAAGTAGGTGAGCTGGTATAAATTACCTGGCTGGCTCCTGAATGGGCTTGCTGTTTTACATATCAACTTAAATCGTGTGTGAAGATTTTTAGCTGGCTAACTTTTTAGGATTGGGGAAGAGGCTCAAAATTATTTAGTCAGAGCTGGGAACTGCTCTTGGCTCTACTCAGAACTTGTGGTCTATAGGTCTGGTTTAGAGCCATCCCAAGCCATATGGAATAATGCAGCATCCTGAAAGCACACCGGAGCATGGGCTGAACTTCACTGTAATATATACAGTGAAGTTAGAAAGCTCATATAGTTCTCCTTGGTAACTAAAAGAGTTTCCAGATAATGTCAACAACATTATTGTACAGACATAATTTTCTAAAGTATATATTTATATACATGGCCATTATATTTTTATTCAATTTTTACTTAAGATCAAGTTTAAAAAATTTTCCCAAGGATTCATCTTTTACTTCCTGTTGAGAAAAATGTATTTTTTAAAATGCAGAAGTGAAGTTCACTTCTTACCAACTCAATCTTCACTTATTAGATTCATTAAAGTGCACAGATATCCATGATGTGTTTGATACAACAATTAAATCGCAATATTAAACCTGTTTCCACTTATCAAGAGATGTTTTACCCTCAAGGCATTCAGATCCCATGTCCAAGGCACAATTTGCTCATAGAAATAATCTTAAGGAAGATCATTTACTCTATGATAGCAGCTAACTTTGAATTATGTTATCCAAAGGAGAAATTTTTCTTATTAATCAAATTAAAAGTGCTCAGAGCTTTCAAAGAAAGCAATATTCCATATATTTGAGGACTCTTGTATATACATGTAGTATCTCAATGATCTTTCTTAGCCACACAAAGTAGCCACAAAAAAAAAAAAAAAAAAAAAAAAAAAAAAAAAAAAAAAAAAAAAAAAAAAAAAAGAAAAAAGAAAGAAAGAAAGAAAGAAAAAGGAATATAGTATTTCTTCCTAAACATTGTTAGAACTTCTTAGACAGATGGATTATAAGCCTGGGTCAAAGCTTTACTTCAAGCTAGCCACATGGGATGAGACCTTTAAGTGTGCTGATTCAAGATTCTCTTTAGGGATTTTATAGGAAAACTGATGGTTAATCATTGTTAAACTGGATACAAGAAAAAAATAATGTCTAGTTAAACATTATTAGGCTGGCCAATCAGCTGGGTGGGTAACCCTGGCTTCCCAGAAGTCCTTAATCTCATTTAGGTCTATCAAAAAGGTGCTCAAGCATTTTAACAGCAATGTCAATTACTTCCCAGAGGAGGTTGTAAATTATATGCCATTAAAAAGTTCTGCTCCCAGACCAGGTTTAGGACAATTTTTGTTCTCAAAGTGCATATAAATATTGTGCCAAAACGTTATCATCAATTTTTTGTTCTAAAATAATAATTTTTTTCCTAATATTTGATTTAAGGTGGCTAGCCCTTTTGGAATAAGATTATCAATTGTTTCTTACCTTAAAAGAATGTTGCAAGATTTGAGGAACCCGATAGTTAGACAAATGCAACACTTGTAAGAAATAGCAAGATTACATAATGAAACTAGGACTAAAGTAAGCTGCAAATGTGATTTTAAAACAAGCCAACATTGTCT
The DNA here is from genome assembly GCF_000696425.1 of Galeopterus variegatus. Taxonomy (NCBI): domain Eukaryota; kingdom Metazoa; phylum Chordata; class Mammalia; order Dermoptera; family Cynocephalidae; genus Galeopterus; species Galeopterus variegatus. The sequence goes on along the minus strand of NW_007732915.1, from coordinate 67,299 downwards.
AGATCTGTCTACAATTTATAGGAAATACACGGTAAAATATGCCACAAATGAGCAGTGAGGAATATCCAGACTATGGGAAATTGTACAGGACCCAAAACCGTGTTACTTTAACAAACAAACTGTAAGAAGAGGAGGGGGAGAGAGAGAGAGAGAGAGAAGGGGAACATTAAAAAACATTTAAAAGACTTACCAATCAGTCACACATGTGAACTTAATTTGGATCCCTATTCAAACAAATGCATTATAAAATTAAATTTTGCCATTTGTGAGGCAGTTGAAAATTTGAACTCTTATTGGATATTTAATATTGATGAATTATTATTAATTTTAAAATTGTGATAATGGTATCAGTTTATATGTAAAAAAATCAACCTTATGGTTTAGAGATACATGGTGAAAAATTTGCAGATAAAATGATAGCATGTCTGGAATTTGCTTCAAAATAATGCAAGAGGAAAAGAAGTGAGTGGGGATATAGATGAAATAAGAGTATAATCAGCCTGATTGATAATTGGTGAAGCTGGGTGATGGGTGTTTGGAAGTTTTTTGTACAAGACTACCTACTTTTTGCATATGTTAGAAACTCTTTTTAATAGAAAGTTTAAATACAATGATGTCAGTAAGATTGGTTTTCTGAGCTGTTGATGGTTTCATTACTGTCCTGGCTGGACTCATTCTAGAACTCAGCCAGTGAAGCCCTGTGCACAGAAAAGCAGATTGGAGGGCAGTAAGGCCAAATACAGTACCTGTGCAGAAGTCAAACCACAATATGAGGTAAGGGAAACCTTCCCTGTAGAGCATAATGTAACAGAAGAAAACATCATAGCTGGACACAAAGAGATGGCTGTCACTCTTGTGCATTGTAGCAAAGGGGTGGACCTCATCTCTCATTTGGAAATAAAAGACATGTAATTAGCATTCCTAAGCAAAGCCTGGACAGATGTTATCGAAAGGAGAACATCTCCTAGATGGTTGGATAGCCACACCTTTCAGCCTTTTCTTTATTCATCATCCTCCCTGTCTTCTTTCCTGTAACATCTCCTCCTATGTGAAGTACACTAACATTTATAAAGCAAATGTATTTCATAGGGCCTAGTTTCCAAAGCCCTGTAGTTTCAGGTTTAAACTAACTTTTTAAAATTACGTATAGAAATGTTAACCTTGCAAAAGACCGGAAACCTTCCCCAGGCTAAAGTCTCTGATATAGATATAGCATTGCAACACAGCAAAATTGCTGGCTCAAAGGGTAGATGTCCTTGGTACAGGTTAACCTTACTTAATTATTATGTAAACATACTAAAGAAATTGTTGTAGGGAAAGAAGATGTTTGCTAAGAACAAGCTTTTGTTAGTGGATCGCCTTAACCTTTTGCAAATTGCATTATGGAATGTCACTTTGTTATTTCACTGATGTTATCAGCCTCTATTGTTAAACTGCACTTAGCCATAACTCCACCTATGTTGCTTTTCTGTTACTCTCTGGTTTAGAGAATAAATACTGAGGCAGAACCCCAGTTCAGTGTTAATTTCCCAAAGGAGGAATGCCTCTCTGTTGAGGGTTCTGGGAGAACACCTTTGAGGTGTCACAATGCTCAGAGGAAATGGGCTTTGAGTAATCCTCTGAGTCTCCGTCACCCAGGGGAGAGAGGGGCAAATCCATGTGAGGCAAAGCAATACTCCTTCTTCCTCCTTTGCACTCTCTTCTTCCTCTCCTCTTCCTTTTTCCTTTTCCTTTTCTTTTTCTCCATAGATATTTCTCCCAAGAGAGAATTCTTTGGTTTGGCTTGCTTAGAGGTCTCTACCCTTGCATCAGGCTTGAAATAGAACTCTGATACTTCTTGTAATCGATTTGTCTGGGAACTCACTTTCTCCAGTTTTTTCATCAGATGGAGATAACTATATTGTTCACTGGCACATAATAAATAACAGGAATCTTGGCATTTCTAGTCCAGCAGTTCAAGGCAGGCAGCTGGAAGACTGGAAGATGTGGCAGAGGAAACAAAATATGGAGAGAGAGGAACCCGGCAATAAGGACAGAGGCTGGGACTCTGCAGCAGCACAGCCTGGGAGAAGTTACTGGACTTGCCCTTCAACCTGACATTCTTTCCTAACCTGTGTTTTTATTTCTCCTTTTCTCACTCTTCTCAGTAAACAACAACCCCATCTCTCTGGTTACATAGGTCAAAAGCCTCAGTTTCATCCTCTCATTCTTTACACCCACAGTTGATTGATCTGAAATCCTGTCGGCAGATCTTCAATATATATCATTACCCAACCACGCCTCTCCACTGCCACTGTGGGGTCCCCGGTTCCAGATGCTGGCTCTAACCCAGGTTATCATAATAGCTTCCAAATTCATCTTCCAGCTTCCACCTTTGCCTCTTGAGGCCTCCTCTCAACTCAGGAACCAGATGATCCTTGTAAAATGCCAGTTGGGTTATCTCACTCCTCTATTCCAGGACCTGCAATGACTTCCCAATGCTAACGTCATCACACTGGCCTATGGCCATCACCATCTGCTTCCCACCTGACCCTCGCCCTTCTGCTCACATCTCCCCTCAGTCATTCCCTTCACACTCATGCTGGCCTCCTGCCGTTGTTCCTGGGGACTGTGCCCTTGCCTGGATCTCCTTCCTCTGACCTGGTTGTGACTCTCTCCAACACCTTCTTCATGACTTTACTTAACATTAAAGCCTCAGTGCTCATCAGTGAAGCCTTCTTGACCCTTCTATTTAAGCGATCAATACTTTCCCTACAGCACTCTGCACCCCCTCCCCTGCTTTGTTTTTGTCTTTGTACTTATGATAACCAGACACACTCTATAGCATCTTAGTTCTTGAACTTATTGTCTGTTTCCCCTGGAACATAAGCTCCACGAGGGCAGAGATTTTTGTCTCTTTTGTGTGCTGCCAAATCCCTAAGGCATAAACAGGGTCTAGTATGTAGTCGGTGCTAAATAAATATTTGTTCAATGAACTATTAAATTCCCCAAACTAATAAAATATGGCATTTACAACACCCCTGGATGAGTAGTGCTTTGGGTGAATGAAGCAAAGTGCAGGGTAGACAGGCAGTGGTGTCAAGCAATGAGGTGGCAAGCTAACAATACCAAGAATTAAGTGGGAACAGACATTTTGAGTGAGAGGTGACAATGGAACTTGAGCCCCTGGGAAGCCTCAAAGGACTTTTCTGACCTTTCCATGATAGCATGAGTCATTTTATTTGGATATTAAAACAAGGGCAGTCATAGAAGTTTGGAAATACTTGTAAATATTTGATTACTTAAAATTAAAGTTACACTTTTAGAAGACATTTTCTAATTCTTGACATTTGGGTATCTGGTATTTTTGCAAATTGTGTCTCAGACAAAGGTTTAAATATTTAAAATGAGACATCTGGCAACAATAGTGACTATCTTACACAGGGCAGTAACAATGCTCTATTCCAGATCTCCTAAACACAAAACACAACCCCCGATGTTGAGGCTGTGGGGGCTAGGGTGGGGGTGGCAGTGGAGGGGCGTGCCCAGTTCTCTGGGGACTCTGAGAGTGGACAGAGCAGGTGAGGAGATGCTGGTGAGGAAGCGGAGGAGGCTGGGTGGGAGGTGCAGGCTGTCCCTAGAATATGGCTCATTTCCATGTTGGCCCAGCTGACCCACAGTGAGAGGGCTTTAGCAGAACTCTTAGAAGGAAGTGATTACTTTAGTTGGCATTAAGAAAAAGATAAAAATTTCAGTGGAAAATAAAAGCAGCTCTAATACATAAGTAGAAACAATGTACGCCCCCACCCTCCCCCAGCCACTTTTGCTAATTTCCCAGTGGACAAGGCAAAATCCAGCAGGCCCCTCTCCCTGTCTCCCCTTCCAGTGATCTTTCTACCCACAGATTGCCACTTTTTATTTATTTATTTGTTTGTTTATTTATTTTTAATTGTAACAGTTGATTGTACAATACCTGTGTGCAATGTGTGATGCTCAAATCAGGGTAATTAGTATATTCAACATTATACAATGTATTCATTTTTCATGGCCATTTTCCAATTCCTCCCTTAGCCCCTCACCACCCAAAATTGTCATTTTTGAGACTTCTCCCCACTCCCACACCCCCGCCCACATACTTTAAAGGCTTTTCTTGATGTTCATTTTCATCTTATGTAAAAATATTGAGGCCCACATCTGCTAGACCTAGCAATACTGCTGAATAAATCTAAGAGTGGGTGCAGAAGACCAAAAAATTGAATATTCTGTGCTGATGTTGGAGAAGGGGCAGCTATGTCAGGATAAGTTGGCAGCACAGCTCAGGTGGGCAGAAAGGGAGGGTCTGACTTCAGTCCTCTAGGGGTCTTGCCCAGCTTCCATGACACCTTGAGGGCAACCAGGGCAGCCTGCATGTCCAGGAGGAGCAAAGTGCTGAGGGTGATGGCAGTAAGCTTGCCAGAGGGCTAACTAGGCACACGGCACATGTGTCTGTGTGTGTCGGTGTCTGTGTCTGGGGGAGGTGGGATGAACAAAGAAGAAAAATTGTATGTGAGCTGAGGGCAGTGCTGGCCTGGATCCCAAATGAGATTTGTAGGTAGATTTCCTCAGGGGTTCCAGCAAGACCACCAGCTAGAGTGGAGGGGAGGCCTCTACGGATCCAGGAGGCACCGCTGTGCTCTGGACAGGCTTCAAGAGAAATCAGAGGACAAGGCACAAGCAGCAGATCTCAGCAGGGCACCAACACTGTGGTGGATAAATGACAGGTCCTGCAGATCAGGGGAGCTGGAGGACATCATGCTTGATGCCCTTGACCTCACCCATCATGAGGCTGCAAAGTTTCAGGACAAACAGCTCCACCCACTTGTATTCATGTGTTCGGATTCCATTGTGGAGAGATGTGGAGTGGAAGACAGAGCCATCACCAAATACTTTTATCTAGAGACATGGAGCATTAACAAAGGGACTTTAGATGGTAACATTGGACCAATATTTAAACCAGACAGGGCCTTTAGGTATTTTTCTCATTGCTGTGGAGCAGTCAGGAGTTTATGTGGCTATTTTTCCTATTGTCTAAAACTGCCTCTTTTTTTTTTCTTTTTGACCCATCTGATAAGAAGAGTGAGTAAATTGCAGCCTTCTAAAATGTGCATGATTATGTACATATTACCCTGGGTATGAGGTACCCCTGGGTATAAGTAGCTCAGACATTTAAAAGCTTCTGATGTTTTGGTTTAGTGGGAAGAGGGTGGGCTCTGGCCTCAGACAGATTTAGGTTTGGAACTTGGGTCAGTTACTTAATATCTTTGAGTTGTTTGTAAAATATCATGGTTGTCTGTAAAATGGACTTAATATGCTTACCTCAGAGGGCTGTTCTGAAATTAAATGGCACATGAATGTAGAGTGCCCAGTGCAGGACTTGTCACAAGGTGAATGCTCAACAAATGTCAATTTTCTTTCCTTCCTACACTGAATACCTTGTACATTTATAGACACGTGACAAACTCTTTCATAGTTAATATAGTCCAATTCACTCCCAATAAGTTGACTTTAGTGTTTTTTTTTTTTCTTTCCTTTTTGTCTTTTTTACTGACTGGCAATGGGATCACAACCCTCGGTGTTGCGCCTGCACCGCGCTCAGCCAGTGAGCGGGAACCGGTCTCCACATGGGATCCGAACCCTTGGCGGGAGCGCCGCCACGCTCCCAAGCAGCGCACTCTCCAGTGCGCCACCGGGCCAGCCCGACTTTAGTGTTTAATGGGATAGCAAACTAAAGTATTGACATGCTAAGAAGACACGTTATTTTTTATTTTAATCCAGTTCCAACTATGACCTGTAGATGTCTTTGTGAATCTTCCTCTGTACCCAGTTATGGCTAAAGGTACAGAAAACAGCTCAGTTGTGGCATTAATAATGATTTATAAAGCACAGGAGTTTGTGTGCGAGAAGAGCGCGCTGGTCACCCTGCCTATCCACTTAACCCTCCCTGTCCCCCAGCACAGGGTAAGGGAATGAGACTTTCCTTGAATTTGACCCTTTAGACCACGTCCACTCTGGCATTAGAGTGGGGCTATAACCACAGAGCAAGGGACTGTGTGGGTGGAGCAGCCACATCCCCGGGGTCCTTCTGATGCCCTTGAGGCCCCAACCAGGGTGGGAACTTGGCAAACACCTCCTTGGGGTGTCAGATAGGGCATTTGCCACAGAAAGCAGTTCTTTTCCATGGGACATGACTTGACTTTCATGCTCAACCTGGGCAACCACCAGATGAATAAGAGAAGGCTGCTGCTGTATCTTGCTGTTTGGGACAAAACATTTAGCATTTGTTTCAATTGACCCAAGAAACTCAAAGCAAAAGAAACGACCATTGAAAAACTGAGGGAAGATTTAATAAATAATTTGTGTGATATTTTTAAGTGACATTTTTTACTCTACGAAAATAAGATTCCTTAGACCCCATGAAATGGATACAAATATAAGTTCATGAATCGACAGGCCTGGCCTCCCCTGGGCTATCTTTTCTGCGGTGTGAAAGGCTTCTGTGAATAACGTGACATGGGACCACATGGGTGACTGCATTTGATTTCATTTTGAGAGAATAAAATGAGTATTTGCTTTACTTTGGGATCAGGGTTCTACACTTTCTTCACAGCAAATGATTGAGACAATTTGAGTGGAATATAGTTTTGCATTTTACTTTCTGTATTTTCTCAGCCTCCTTTCGTCTCTTCTTCAGTCCACTGGAGCTTAGGATGGCCTGGTCTCCTTGAGCAACCCTGAGTAGACTGCAGGCAAGGCTCGTTCTCCTCATGGAGTCCCCATGCACCTGCTTCGTCATGCCCTGCTGCTAGTCTGTGGCAGGCAGCGGGGGTCATGCAGCGATTCACAGAGGATGAGAGTGAGACAGTGTCTGGGTGTTCTATTATCCTCGCTGGAGGATCGTCTCATTCCTTTGGAGACATGAGTGGAAGCTATTAAGCTCAGGGAGATTGTTGGGGCAGAGGTACCTGAAGTCAGCCAGGGGATAAGAAGGAAGAAGATGTAACACTTGAAAGCAGAGATGAAGTAATAGTTCGTTAGATGAGGAAGGAGCCCTTGAGCCAAGGGAGGTCAGACCCTGGATCGAAGTCACGGCTGTGTTTGGGATTGTCTGGGACTTGCTCTCTGTGGATCTCCTGTTCGTAGCAACCATATGTCCTGGTCTGCTCGGGATCCTCCTGGTTTATGCCTGTTGCCTGGGACAATTAACAATAGCACCCCCTTTCACTCTTAAAAGAGTCCTCATTTGAATGATAAATTATACTTTTATTCTTCCTTTTCACCTCACTAGATATTCCATCAGTATTCCAAGAGGGTGCTATGCTTGACAATCCAGTAAACCGTATACGTAAAGCTTCTTCAGGACCAAGATACTAGTTTAGAATCGGGTAAGAGTTTTTTTGAGAGAAAGTGGGTTCCTAGTTTCTATTACATGTTCAATTTTAATTATATCTCAACTTCTTTTTTTTGGTGGAAAAACTTGTTTTAATTACATTTTTAATTTATTTTTAAAATTGATAATAATTGTACATATTTATGGGGTACATGTGGTATGTTGATACATATATGTAATGATTAAATCAGGGTAATTGGGATATCCATCTCCTCAAATATATGATCATTTCTTTGTGTTGGGAACATTTCAAATCTTCCCTTCTAGCTATTTTGAAATATAACCATAGTCAACCCACCGTGCTATCAAACACTAGAAGTTATTCCTTCTATCGAACTGTATTTTTGCACTCATTAACCAACTTCTCCCTTGCCCCCTGCTCCATACCCTTCCCAGCCTCTAGTGACCACTATTCTACTCCCTATTTCTATGAGATCAATTGATATATTGAGTGAGTGAGAACACGCAAAATTATATCCAAATTTCTTTTGATTCTTCCTTCCCTTTTTACTTCTGGATAGAAAAGGTTTATTTGGTTTTTAAAAATCAATATTTTGCGGCAAATTGCTTTTTTACTAAAAAATGTATTTGAATATTCCTCTATTAATGGACAATCAGGTTGTTTCCGGTTTATGGACACTATACACAATACATGTGCATACGTACTTCTGGTTTACAGTGTTTATTCTGTTTCCTCATCTGTAAATGAAATCATGGGGGAAAAAAGAAGAAAAAAGTAAATCATTGGACTGGTGGGAAGGATAAATGAGATAATGTTTATAAAAGCACTTATTATAGTAGCTGGTACAGAGTAAATGTTCAATAAAATTAGCTCTTATTATTATTATTATTTAAGTATTATCGATTCCATTATTTCCATTATTTCTTCTCCTCTCAGACAGCCCTCATTTCTGGGCCTTCTGATTAGTGGAAATGAAGACCCTATGTCCATTCAAGGACATAGGCAGGACCATGGCATGCCTTGCTGAAGCATCACTCAGGACTTCACTGAGGGTTCCAAGTGGGGTCCTCAAAGTTCTCATGATCTACAATCCCCCCCTCCAGCTCCCAATTTCAAAGTAGTTCTGATGATTTATTCATTTCTTTAGGGGCCCAAAATACCATTTAATTGTTGTCATTGAGCATTAGATTTCTCTGTCATATCTAAAGTATAAGGTTCAAAATGTCTACAGAAGCTGGGTTTTGAAAGATGGGGGAATGAGACTGGTTTTCAAATGGCTGTAAAGCAAAATGAGATGGAGAAAGTGGACCTGCCACTCTTGCAACATGAGGTTTGTTTGGAGGAACTCCTGTAGAGACCGGGGTGGGAAGTTGAAGGGTAAAGAGCTGCCTCAACTTTTATGTTTGGGAATATGTTTTTCAGATGTTCTTCCCAGCCAGAAATTGTCAGTATGATGAAGAGTCAGCTGCCTGACTTCAAAAGAAGGTCATCCCCTGCCCCATAAATATCTCTCTGCAGTCCAGGGCATCTAAAAGGAGCCATCTCTGGATGAAACCCAATTTTTCTCTTTGCTGTTTTTGTTTTTCTTTTTTTCAAAAGCTTTGAACAACATGGCAGAAGATAAAAAAGGAGGGTTTTGCTCCAGATGTGCAAGGTTTCCTAGAAGAAGAAAGATCTAAAAAGCTTCTTCACCACCTGTCCTAGTGAGGCAAAGAGAGGACTTGACTCCACATGAGGAAGCTTATTGAATACAAAACTCTACTAGTCAGAAATATCTCTCTAGTTCCCATCCTACAGAGGGACATTCTGACAGGCCGTAGAGTCTCTCCGCTGACCAAAAGCAAAAAGCAACAGGACAAAGTAACTCAAAATAGGGCTGGGTAGGACTGAGGGTTTAAGGAGCTATTGGAAAGAACGGTAGATGCTGATTCTACCCAACAAAGAAACGGGAAGCATGTCAGGAGACACAGGGGAAAAAAGAGGAAAGGTAATTTAAGACCTACTACCCATGTTTAATCTCTGTTTACTTCCAGAAACTTAGAGAATTTAAAACAAGTAAAAATTAAAATATAGAATACGCTTTAACAAAAATACAGATCAGGAGGTGGTCACCACATGCCTGCTTAGTTTAGTCTCTATTTTTCAGAGCCATAGGAGTGACGGCACAAACGAATTAAACACACAGATATCCAAAGCAAAAATTTCATTGTGTTGTTTAGTCCCATTCTGTTTTCAACCAGAGACTTACAACAGTAAACCAAACCACTTTGGGTTTTGGCAGTTTTCTTTCCCATCTCTATACTAATGAGTTATGAAAACGGCTATTGGCAAAACTGAGAAAAGGGAGAAGCAACACGATTCATCTGACCACACTGTTGATGTCTGTGGAAAGATTCTTCACAGGTGACGGTGACTGTGTCATTGTGAGAGAGAAACAGCAAATAGGGCTCTTGGCCTTTACCACTTCATTTGAAAGGTGATGGAAACAAACTTGGTAGGTGCCATGCACCATGATAGTTGCAATGTATACATTTTCCTATTTTATCCTCACAACAGCCTGGTGAAGTGGAAACTTGTATCTCTGTTTTATAGAAAAAGAAAAACTAGAGTTCTAAGTGTTGTGGTCAAAGTCATGTATCCAGAAGTGGTGGGGACAACGTTTGTCCAAAGATCAAAGAAAAATCAGTGTAATTGCTAGACAGTGAACAGGCATATTTGCTCCACAATTTGAACTGACAGTTCTGAAAGGTTCTGCAGAGTGGGAGCCAAAAAACTACAGGTGATGCATGTACCCCTCCCGGATACACTCAGAAAATCACCAGGAACTCTTTTAGAGCTCCCCCGGTGATTCTGTTAGGCCAGAGTTGAGAACCCTGAGCTAGCTGGAATAGATTCTGTTCCTTGAAATCTCACAGTGACTTCTATTTTCTATGGCAGCTCATTGCCATTCCTAAGCATAGAAATTTGGCAATTAATTCAGGAAAAAGATAACAAAGAGAAGGCGAATGCAAAGAAGGAATGTGATTTAGTGGTTTCTTCTCCTCCCAGACCAGCTGATTGCCACTTTTGTAGTTATTTTTGTTCAACATTATCAGAGTGCTGAAAAAATGCAGAATCTCATCTCTTGCACTCTTACAAAGGGGACGTAGAGCCACTTAGAATGGTTCAAGTGCAAATCCTTCTGCCTGGTAATCAGTGAGTATATTTTTCAAGGTCTAGTCCAAGGATGTTGTTTGTCAAATACCACACCAAGTTCCCTGCCATATGTACGTATTCTACCTCCTGGATCCAATAAAAAGGACGTGCCTTGCTAATTCTTTTCTTTTTAAATTTATTTTTATTAGCCTATTTATTGTTACAAATCATACTTATTCTTTATGTCCCTTATCCAATCCCCCTTCCCCTCTCCCCCCCCCTCTAATAACCATAGATTTCTTCCCTCCATCTGAAACTATTCTTCTGTTGGTTTTTGCCTAGATGATCTGTTCGATACTGAGACAGGTGTGGTCAAGTCCTCCCCTATTATCATAAATCAAATGCTTCTTCTATTACTCTGGAGTGTGCTTTGTGGGTAGAGAGGACCTCTTCTTTTTATTTATTTATTTTTTTTGGTCTCCACTGGTGCCTCTCTTTGTGTCAATGCAGTTGAGAGTCTGGCATGCCATCTGCACGGTGGCTGTGACTGCTGCTATAGAGACTAGCTGCTTTTGTGGCAGCCATGACAATTGCAGTTGCTATGGTGGGCTACCTGTGTGGAAATGGTGTTTTTGGTGTGCTCTTTACCTGGTTGTGGCTGGGTTTGGCTTCCCCTGGCTCCATGCCTCGGGCCCCTGGCTTGGGCCCTGGGGCGGTGGTGGCAGTCTGCCTAGTTGTAGCTGGGTTCTTCCCCAGCTTTAAAACTCTGCCCTCCACCAAGTGCACTCACAGGAGAGGTTATAATACCCTAATCTCAGTGGCTCAAAGCCTGGCTCTTAGTGGCTGTGACCCTTATTCCTGCTGAACTGATACACACCCATTTACCCAGCCAGAGATCAGACAGGCAGGCCCTCCTCAGGCAAACCACCTCTCATTCCTCCCCCATCCCCATCCCTGCAAGCTGATTGAGTTGTCTACACCTGAAACCCCAACCCAGGAAAACATCACATGGGTTTCTACCCTAAAAAATATGCCATGAGCTGGTGGAAATAAAGTGCATCTGTCCTTCCTCAAGAAGCACCCAGGCAGTTTCATCCTGAACAGTCCTGCCTAGCAGCCTTGCCCATTGCCCAGAAACATCTGGACAGGCCACTTCATTGCAGGCCTGCCTAGTGGCCCTGTCCACTGTACAAGAAGGGGCTAGATGGGCCCCCTCACTGTACCCCCTCTAGTGGCCTTGCCCACTTCCTGAGAAGAGGCTCATCAGCTCCACTCTTGGAAGTCCAGTTCCCAAACCACACAGAAAAGCAGAGTACTGCTGCTGCTGCCACCCTTCTCCCTGCACAGCAGTCTGTCCTGCTCCCACAAATGCCCAGCCCGTGAACTACCAGCTACACCTCACCTAGATCCAGGCATTCCTGCATTTTACCCAGCAGGAGAAAGAGGAAAGAGAAAGAAGCCAGGACTCAGGAAAAGCCTCTGCCTGCAGGAAAAAGGAAAATGAAACCCTGCCTATGGTCATCCATTCAAGCTGAGAAGATTCAGTACACCCCAGTGCACCTATCAGGGTCATGGGATATTAATTTAACTCTTACAACTTTTTGTTGATTTGTAGAAAAGTTGCTTAACTGGCAAATTACATAGCCAAGAAAGAACCCACGTGCTCTGATTGTAGAAGTTCATGTTTTTTCATG